>NC_058088.1:91146386-91439774 GCF_014858855.1 Bufo gargarizans | reverse complement strand
GTCCTCAGCAGGATCCGGGCAAACAGCAGCAGCAGATAATTGTTAAGGGCATAGTATAAGTCCTACACCTAGCTAGACCAAACTCAGCAGGAGCAGGTCAGACTGCAGCACGTCTATGTTAACGTTGTAGTGTAAAGCATACACAGAGCTTTACCTAACACGGCAGGAACATAACAGATAACGCTGTAGTATAGGGCATACACATAGCTGGGCCTAACTTAGCAATATCAGGGCAGACAGCGGCAGCTGTTAAATGGTAACGCTGTATTATACGACATACACATAGCTGGGCCTAACTCTGTAATATCAGGACAGATAGCAGCAGATGGAAAATGCTAACGCTGTAGTGTCAGGAGTACACATAGCTGGGCCTAACTAGGATGAGCCACATGTATATATCTATCTACCCCATCTCTACCTGGAAGCCCTGCATTCCTCTCCCCCTCCAGACCTAAAATAGTATTGGACCGGACTGCTGTACGTTTTTCATGAACCTACCGGATCTCATTTTCTATGTTAAGTCGACAGAGATAAAGCAGAGCTGCATTCGTTTTATGGATTAACTTTATCTGAAGTTCTAGGTGGTTTTAGAACAGACTACTAACTCTGCTCTGCTTGATGACAGTGTCGGTGCTCCCTGGTGGCTGTCAGCCCCTTCCTAGTGATGTATGGCCCGGGTTCTGTGACACTACCCGCTGTGTGTAGTCAAGCATCACAGCTAAAGGCTTATTCAGCAGCCTGACATATGATCAATGATCCAGGCTGCGCACTGGTGGCAGCTGCCGAGCACCCGACCAGCAACTGGGGACCGTGGCTGAGTCATCACCGACAGGAAGGGGAAATAATCCCAGTGGCAAAGCCGGGGACACTTCCACACCCGGGCCGAGGCAAGCTGGCTCATCACTGGCTTCTGTGCTCTGATCGGCAGAGGACGGCTGGGTGCTGCCGATGGCAGGAACATGGCATGTGTGCGGCGTCAATTGTGTATGGGTGGGGAAAGGAGGATAAGAGAGCCACTGCTAAACCCCTCCACTCCTACTGCCCTCTGGTTTGGAGGAATCAGCACACGGTGAGGCAGGCTGCATTACCGCAGTGTTCTGCTCCAGACTCGAACTGCCCGATATGGAAACTGAGAGCAGACTTGTGCAGGCGGCGTGCGTAGCGGTGTGTGCCAATATAGCGCCCGTTAATGTATAAATACATGTTTTAAACAATTAAAAAATATAGAAATATATCAATAAATTAATATTTGCATATATAAAATTATTCAACCATATATAAAGTAATTTTTAAAATACATTATCTAAAAAATCAACTATATACAAATGTATCTAAAAATAAATAAATTTAAAAATCAAACTATCAATAAATCAACCTACAAATACAAGATTAAACTAATTAGTAAATACAGAAATATGTCAATAAATAAATATATAAACATTTTAGAGATCGATAAATAAATTAATATACAAAGACATGATTAGAAAAATTCTTCAAAATATAAATATATAAATACATAAATAAATATATGAAATAATTAAAGGCTCGATAAATAAATTAATATAGAAATACATGATTAAAAAAAGGTAATAAATATATAAAAATATCAATAAATTAGTAATTAAATACATTAAAAAATGTGTCCATAAATAAATAAATGAATAAATAAATAAATATATACATGATTAAATGCATAAAAAGATTAAGAAACAATGTAGTTTTGGAGGGAAAGACAAGGAGATGGATGGACAAGGGACCCTTCACCGCCCAGAATCGAAGTCACCGCCGATCCAGAAGCTTGTTGGTGACCCCCTATCTGCCGCGCTGAATGTCAGATCACAAGCTGGAGGAGGGGCAAAACAGTAACTCCAGCGCATACTGAGCAAGCTCACGGCAGGTGTCCAGCCTGGCAACCCAGTACTCCATGGGGTCATTGGTGGTCATGCGGTCGGAAGCACCGACAGACCCCATGTAGTCAGCCACCATGCGGGCCAGCTGCTGGTGGTAACTACTGTTGCTGTTGCTACTAGGTCGTGCAGACTGGTAGAACAACCTCATCTCAACCATAAGGTCATCTGCTCGGCTGGTGCTGCTGGGGCCAGCCACCTGCTGGGTGAGATGGGCGGGGAGAACTGTAGCGTGAGGCTCAGGGTTTGCCTGCTCCAGCCGGAGGATCAGATAGGCCGCAGGCTTTGCATACGGGCATCCCTCCAGCTGGCTGGGATGAACTGCTCCAGTTTCCCCTTGCAGCGAGGGTCTAAAATGGTGGCCAACCAATAAACTCTCTCTCTCTTTAATTTTTGTGATCCGGGGATCCCTCAATGTGCTGGTGTAGGGCAGGGATGCCGGTCCTGGCAAAGAAATGGCGGCTGGGGACATGCCATCTGGGTTGGGCCTGCTCCAACATCTGCCAGAATGGATTGCTGTCCACAATATTAAAAGGCAGCAGATGTTGGGCGATAACCCTTGCCAGGAGCCCATAGAGTGAACGCACGCGTCGGTCCCCAGGGGCGAAGGACGGCAGTGGATGCGATAGAGGAGGGTGCAGTGGAGGAAGAAGTCTGGCTTACAGTACCAGTACCTCTAGGAGAGGGAGCTCGGGAGTGGGTATGCATTGTTGGAAGGTATTGGGGTGGCTATAGTACAGTGGCTGGAGCTGCTGTCTCCTGTGCACTGCTGGTGCCGCTGCTACGACCACCCTGCATCTGTTCCTACTACCCGCCAGTGGTTTATTCTCTTGTGCAGGGTAAGGGCAGTGGTACCCAGCTGAGCAACAGACCTTCCTCTCCTCACCCTGGCATGGCAGAGCTGACATATGGTAATTGTCAACATCGTCTGCTGCCAGGGTGAAGTAAGCTCAAACAGGCGACTTATGCACCGACCTCCTGTCAGATGGGCTGGTGATGGCTTGCGCCTGTTTGGACTCAGTGGAGGTGGCTGCTGCTGCTGCCTCCTTCTGCTGCCATTACCAGTGGAGCCCCTGACACTGGGCTCACTGGTGACCTGGCACACTGTTTGCCTCAGGTGCCTACTTTTCTCATCAGTGCTGCTGTCACTTGACAAGGGAGGTGGCACCCATTCTGAGTCACCCTCCTCTTTGCCCCCTGATATGTCAGACCCAAGGCCAACCTGTGGTGGACTGAGGGGAACTGTAGACGTGGAGCCCCTGACCTGGCTCTGCTGGCCACTCGCTAATGCTTGGGTCTGACTCGGTGCGGGGGTTCTGTGGATGAAACCACCTTCACCAGTTGGAAGGGATGTCACTAGGGTACTGAAAGGTGATACCCCCTCCTCCTCCTCCTCCATCCCTTCCAAAAGTTCCTGACCATGAGGAGGACTGAACTGCAATTCACTCTCCTGCATTACCTCCCCCAAGATGTCCCTCTCACTGTCACTCTCAAACAGGAGCAGGGAAGATTTTGGGGGCTGGGGGTGGTCCTGAAGGAGGCAGAGTGCTGCTGCTGCTGCTCAGAGCTGGGGCAGAGGACTCTGTGCCACTGACTTGTGCCACTATAGCCATTACTGCCTCTGCATCCTAAGTAGAAATGGGGCGGCTGCCATGCCCAAAGAAATCACAAATGAGGCGGAAGCCCCTGACACTTGAACCTGTCCCTCCATGGGTAGAGGAGCGGCCCTGTGCTGGCAGCGGTCCAGCACTGGAACCAACTCCCTTACCTCACCTGCCTGAACGCCCACGTGCACTCATACTGTGTTGTTGATATTATATATGCAGAACAAGAAATAAAGAAAAGAATTAGGGAAATTGGGAAAAACTTTATTGGGATGGGGACAATAGGGCAAAAATAAAATGAAATATACTAGAAACATCACACTAACAGTAAAAGTCTTTTTTTTTTTTTTTCAAAGAAAAGATGCTGACAATAATCACAACACCAACTGAACCCTAATACACTAACAATCAAAGACTTTTTTTTTTAAACAGATGCAAGACACAGAAACTAAACCCTACATAAACTAAACACTAACACATTAACAATAAAATACTTTTTTTTATCTTTTTATTTAAAAGATACAAGACATAGAAACTAATCCCTACACAAACTAAACACTAAAACAGTAACAATAAAGGACTTTTTTTTTCAAAGAAAAAAGACGCAGACACTAACGCAGACAATAATCACTAGACCAAATGAACCCTAATACACTAACAATCTAAGATTTATTTTTTCACTGACAAAAGACGCAAACACAAATCACTACACAAAGACAAAAAAACACTAGGACTAAAAGACTTTTTTTTTTCCACAGATGGATGAAACAGACAGCTAAACTCTACACTATCCTATATCTCTATCTAACCTAAAGTACACCCTGCCCTGGAAACTATCAGCCAAACTATTCTCAGCATTGGACCCTATCAGTATTCCCTACTAACCTACACTATCTAGCACTAACTATCTGGATGATATATTTCAGCTAACTAATTCTATAACCTACACTACACCCTGCACTGGACCTTATCAGCTATTCAGCTACACAATTCCCTATTACTATCTAACACTAACTATCAGGATTATTTATATGCGATTTGGAATGTAATTTGAAAAAGCACAGCAGAGTATTCAAGTTCCTCTCTCTCTCCAATGAAACTCCACAAAATGGCTGCTGGGGAGTGTCGTAATTTATATAGTGAAGGGGTAGGTAACTTTCCTATTGGTTGCCAGGGATGTTGCTAAGCTGTGACAAAGCCTTCCCATTGTACTGTGTAAAAAAAATAAAAAAAAATAAAAAAAAATTGAATATTCGTCATTACGAATATATAGCACTATATTTGTAATATTCACAAATTCTCAGTGACGATATTCACGATAAAAAATTATATTACAAATATTCGCACTCAACACTATAGCTATAGGTTTTGCTGTCCATACATACATGCTATAAACATAGTGCTGTGATGTCCCAAGTTCACAACAATACGTAGTGCACCAATCAGTAATATGTAGTCAGACCTGCTAAAATGTGAAGTTGCACGTATTGCGCAAAAATGTGCGCATCATTAATTGCCGATTTGCACAATCACAAATATATTGGAGCATTCTATCTGCATATAAAGCTATTGTATTGTTCTGCCATGCAAACCATTTTCTCCACTCTCAGGAAAACTTCTAGCAGCTTGAAAAATGTAGCAACAGTGACCCACGCCTGTATTGCGTGTGCATTACGCAAATATTACATTGCTGATTTTTGCAATAAAGAAAATAATCGCAAATTCGAGAATATATAACGAATATTCACCCAAATACTGTATTAGCTAAATATTGCAAATTTGAATATTGCCCCTGCCACTAGTAATGAACCTAATTGCCTGATGTAACACATTCTAGAGACCAGGTCCATCTTGATAAAAGTCTTGGAGACAGGAGTGAGAGGTGCAGATTAGGGAAGACATTAATCCTAAATAATTAGCAGAATAAATTGCAAGGATAGGATAGTAGACTGATATGAGGAAGCAGCGCTGTGGAGGGCTTGGTGGTCAAGAGTTATACATTTGAATTGTATTCTATACTGTATAAGTAGCATGCAGTCATGGGAACAAGGTACAGTTATTGGTGTACTGGTTGGACAGAGCCTAGCTTCTGAACTCAGGATAGATTGAAGATGGGAGAGTTTATTAAGAAAAAACACAAAAAACAATTAGTTAGAAGTTACAGTAATCAAGACACAAATTAATCAAATCAATTCATCAAATTAAACAAGAGTGTTTGAAATTCCTCCTTCACCTGATCACCCTACTTGTAGGTAGAGTGATTCCTAGTCAGATTGTTTATTCCTGCCCTGTACTCAAATACATTGTAATATCTATACTGTAGATGTTTATGACAAGAGCACACATGGAATACCGTGACACAATTTGGGCACCCTGTGTGTATAACACAGAACTGAGCTAGAGCAAGTACGGAGGAAGGTAAGCAAGGCAATTAATGGAATGGGTAGATTGCAGTACCAAGACAGGTTAAAAAATTTGGGGTTATTTAGTTATAAATAAATGGAAAGTACATAGATCTGTCTAATAACTGTGTATACCTAGTCCTGTAACCATTACAGAGAGGGATCCACTACAACTAAAGGAAAAATGGTTTCCCCATCATAAAAGATGCAGATTATTTATTGTAAGAACAATCAGACTATAGGATTCTTTGTTACACAATATGGTGATGGTTAATTTATCGAACAAGTTCAACAGGGGCTTGGATATCTTTCTTGAAAAATATGGATGCTAGATTTCTGGAGATAGGTATTGACATACTGTATTTGGAGTTGGGAAGGAATGCTTACCTTAACATATAGCATTTTTTCCAGCTCACAGGGGTATTTACCTTCCTCTGTATCAAATGTACATTAAGATTTTAGGTTGGACTTGATTCATTTATGTCATTTTTTCAACATTATTAACTACCGTAACTTCAGCTCTCCAGGGGAGGAGCTGCAAATTAAATGGTGATTGTCCAGATTAAACCCTTTTGAAATTATTTGTAAGGTCCCTTTATGAGGGCTGAGACAGCAGAAAATTACTGGGAAAGAACTGTTCAATAACTGCCTGCTCGTGAAAGCAGATGAGCGCTGCACGTACATGCAACAATCATCTCTTTTGTATGGGGACAAGTGATGACTGCTGAAGTCACTCATCCCCACAGGGAATTATTTTATATGGATTGCAGATTTTGTTTTTAGACAGACCTGTGGAGGATGCACCAAATCTAGGATGAGGCCTGCACCTTGGTATAAATTAGGTGCATCCTCCAGCAGAGCAGGAGAGATCATAGACTTGCGTAAAACACTGTTCTATAATAATTCTACCCCTAAGTCTTTTCATAAACTTGATGTACAATATTTGCAATAAAAGTTGAAAAACTTAAGTATACTATAGAAACATCTGACAAAAAAAAAGATCTGAAGTAGCAAGTTTTGTGAAAACCCCATTTTTTCAGTCTTAAAACGTTTGGCCACAACTCTACAATTATACTCTCAGTAATGCCCTGGAGCGTCCATAATACTCAGAACCTCCAGATATAGAGGGCAGCAACCCTGCCACACACCCTAAACTCAATTTTTCCACAAATCCAATAAAAGAAAGGCAATCCAGCTCAATACGTAGACAGTGCAACAGTACTTTATTTCAGCGATTAAAAGTTAAACATCCAGTTTGACAAATCCTCATCTACCGGTTTCGGGCTATTGTGATGTCTGCCCTTACTCATCACTAGAGATGCTGCGAACATAAAATTTTCCGTTCACGAACGGAGAACACAAATTTTTGCAAATGTTTGCGAACGGGCGAAACAGGCGAACCGCCATTGATTTCAATAGGCAGACGAATTTTAAATCCCACAGGGACTCTTTCTAGCCACAGTAGTGATGGAAAAGTTGTTTCAAGGGGACTAACACCTGGACTGTAGCATGCCGGAGGGGGATCCATGGCAAAACTCAGAAGGAAAATTACATAGTTGACGCAGAGTTGGATTTTAATCCATAAGGGGCATAAATCACCTAACAATCCTACATTTTTGGAACAATGTGGTTTAAAATATCCAGTGTGTATACGATCAGGTATGATGTTGTATCGATCAGGTAGTGTAAGGGTTACGCCCGCTTCACAGACATTGACAGACCAAACTCCCCTTTTAATGCACCGCAAACAACCGCAAACAGTCCATTTAACCAACAGCAAACTTCCCATTTGCACAAGGTTGGATACCAAGCTAGCCATGTCCCGTTGATGTCATTGAAGGTTTCTTCCTCCACCCAGCCACGTACAACACCAAGGGTCCCCCAAAAGGTGAATTGAATTGATTTTCAAATGGGGAGATGGTTAAAAAAACGTTGGCGCCCTCCCCTTTGTTTGAATCCACGCCACGGTCACTGCGTCTGCGCCGTGCAATTTACTGTCACACCCGATATGAGTGGTATTTTCCCCAATCTGGGGTCCATTTATTAAATAGATTTTTCGAACGGGGAGATGGTTAAAAAAACGCAGGCTCCCTCCCCTTTGTTTGAATCCAAGCCACGGTCACTGCGTCTACGTCGTGCAATTTACTGTCACACCCGATATTAGTGGTTTTTTCTGTAGTACTATTCTCATCAGTTTAATCCCCGTTACGTCCCCTATCCGGGGACGTGTGTCGAATTGATTAATCATTGTCGAATTAACAACATCCTGAAATAATTTTGTTCTGAGCTCTGTACTTGCTTTGTATTGGAATTGATGGGGATTTTTTAAATTGTCTGCATTATTTCTAATATAAAAATCATGATAAAGTCTCTTAATAGTTTATTTTATGTATTAAAAAGCCATACAACTTAAAAAAAAAAAAGAAAAATAATATTTTTTCTAGGAAAAATTATCCAGCCGATCGCTTTCAGTCTGATCATAATGAAGCAACGGCCTTATCTGGGGTGTGGCAACATTGCCAACACACTTATAGAGGTGATGATCGCTTCATTGTGATACGCAAGCCCCTTCACCACAACAAGGTACCGATCACGAAGGGGAATTGACACATGTATGTGCCTTTTTTTTGTTTTGTTTTGCAGCCACAGTGCAGCACTAGAGGCCAGAAAAATTAGGCATGTACACATGCCTGAAAAATTAGGTATTGTTGCAGCCGCTGATTTTTTCCAGGCAGAAAGGTGACTAAAACATTGCGGCTTGAACCCTAGTTGGTGGCGGAAAATTCACGAAAGTCATCCGGTATGCAGACATTAAATACAGCAGCGTGGGGACCATTTTGAGGCCAAGGCATGACATCAGGCCTTTTGTTAGTCAAACATATCCCCCACTGTCAGTCCCTTTAGGATCCATGCCATTCATCTTAATGAAGGTGAGGTAATCAACACTTTTTTGACCAAGGTGACTTCTTTTGTCAGTGACAATGCCTCCTGCTGCACTGAAAGTCCTTTCTGACAGGACACTTGAAGCGAGGCAGGCCAGAAGTTCTCTCGCAAACTGGGATAGCTCAGGCCACAGGTCAAGCCTGCACACCCAGTAGTCAAGGGGTTCATCGCTCCTCAGAGTGTCAATATCTGCAGTTAAGGCGAGGTAGTCTGCTACCTGTCGGTCGAGTCATTCTCTAAGGCTGGATCCCGAAGGACTGTGGCGATGTCTAGGACTGAAAAAGCTCTGCATGTCCTCCATCAACAACACATCTCTAAAGCGTCCTGTCCTTGCCGCCGTGGTCGTGGTAGGAGGAGGATTACTTTTCCCTCTTCCCCTGTTAGATTCCCGTTGTGCTGTGACATCCCCCTTATAAGCTGTGTAAAGCATATTTTTTTGTTTGGTTTTGAACTTCTGCATCCTTTCTGACTTCTGGTAATTTGGTAACTTTTCCGCCTAGTAGAGTGGCCACCCAGTACAGGTCGTTCTCCTTCATCCTTTTTATACGAGGGTCCCTCAACAGACATGACAGCATGAAAGACCCCATTTGCACAAGGTTGGATGCCGAGCTACTCATTTCCCGTTCCTCCTCCTCACTGATGTCATTGACGGTCTGTTCTTCCCCCCAGCCACGTACAACACCACGGGTCCCAGATAGCTAACAACAACAAGCACCCTGGGATGCCTGCTGTGGTTGGTCTTCCTCCTCCTCAAAGCCACATACCTCCTCTGACTCCTCTTCCTCATACTCCTCTTGCAGCATTGCCGCAGGTCCGGCAAGCGATGATGACAAGGCTGTTTCTGGTGGTGATGGTGACCACAACTCTTCCTCTTCCTCTTCATGCTCATCTACAACCTGATCCAGCACTCTTCACAGGGCACGCTCCAGAAATAAAACAAATGGGATGAGGTCGCTGATGGTGCCTTCGGTGCGACTGACTAGGTTTGTCACCTCCTCAAAAGGACGCATGAGCCTACAGGCATTGCGCACGAGCGTCCAGTAACGTGGCAAAAAAATTCCCAGCTACACAGAGGCTGTCCTAGCACCCCGGTCATACAAATACTTATTGACGGCTTTTTCTTGTTGGAGCAGGCGGTCGAACATTAGGAGTGTTGAATTCCAACGTGTCGGGCTGTCGCAAATCAAGTGCCTCACTGGCATGTTGTTTCGCCGCTGAATGTCTGAAAAGTGCGCCATGGCCGTGTAGGAACGCCTGAAATGGCCACACACCTTCCTGGCCTGCTTGAGGACGTCATGTAAGCCTGGGTACTTAGACACAAAGCGTTGTACGATGAGATTCAACACATGTGCCATGCACAGCACATGTGACAACTTGCCCAAATTCAATGCCATCAACAAATTGCTTCCATTGTCACACACCACTTTGCCAATCTCCAGTTGGTGCGGGGTCAGCCACTGATCGACCTGTGTGTTCAGGGCGGACAGGAGTGCTGGTCCGGTGTGGCTCTCTGCTTTCAGGCAAGTCAACCCCAAGACAGCGTAAAACTGTTGTATCCGGGATGTGGAATAGCCCCTGGGGAGTTGGGGGGATTCAGTTGATGTGCAGCCAGACGCCGCAGCAGAAGAGGACTCAGCCGAGGAGGTTATGGAAGAGGATGGAGTAGGAGGAGTAGAGGAGGTGTCAGTAGGCCTGCCTGAAAGTCGTGGCTGTGTCACCAACTCTGCTGCAGAGCCACGCATTCCATGCTTGGCAGCCGTCAGCAGGTTGACCCACTGCGCAATGTAGGTGATATACCTGCCCTGACCGTGTTTTGCAGACCAGGTATCAGTGGTCAGATGGACCCTTGCCCCAACACTGTATGCCAGAGATGCCATGACTTCCTTTTCAATCACTGAGTAGAGGTTTGGGATTGCCTTATTAGAAAAAAAAAATTGTCCGGGTACCTTCCACTGTGGTGTCCCAATAGCAACAAATTTTTTGAAGGCCTCAGACTCCACCAGCTGGTATGGTAAAAGCTGGCGGGCTAAGAGTTCCGTCAAGCCAGCTGTCAGACGCCGGGCAAAGGGGTGACTCTGTGACATTGGCTTCTTACGCTCAAACATTTCATTTGCAGACACCTGACTGTGGGCAGATGAGATGGAACTGCTCAAGGTGAGAGGCGGAGTGGCGGGTGGTTGAGAGGGGGCAAGGAGGACAGCAGTGGTTGACGTGGCTGAAGATGCTGGATCAGGAGGAGGATGGTGGCTTTGAGCTTGTGTGCTGCTTCTACTCGTCATCATGTGTTGATCCCATAGGCGTTTGTGATGTGCGATCATGTGCCTTCGCAAAGCAGTTGTACCTAGGTGGGTGTTGGATTTCCTCATTTTCTTTTGGCACAGGTTGAAAATGGCATCGCTGTTGTCAGAGGCAGACACACAAAACAAATGCCACACTGCTGAGCTTTGCAATGACGGCATTCTGGTGGTGGCAACAGCATGCATTGATTGGCGTGCTGTCTGGCTGACCCCGGGTGCCGATACATGCTGTCTGACTGTGCTACTAGCTCCTTGCGACAACCTCCCCCTTCCAATTCGTCTCCTCCTTCTCTCTGTCTCCCCTTCTGAACTTTCCCCCTCTGCTTCTTCTCTTCGAGCATCCACGGACACATCATCATCATCAACCACTTCACTTGTTTCTGACACCTCAGCAAAGGAAGCAGCAGCGGGTACAACATCATCATCATCATCACACTGTATGTCCATGTGTGTAATGCTGCCTGACTGAGACATATCCCTGTTATCTACATCCCCTGGCAATAATGGTTGCGCATCACTAATTTCATCCAACTGATGTGTAAATAACTCCTCTGAGGGATCAAGTGAAGCGGCTGTGGTGGCTGTGGTGGTAGTGGTGGTGGTGGCGGCGGGCGGGAGAGTGGTAACTTGAGAGCAGGTGACCAAAGCTGAGCTGGAGGAGGATGGTGCGTCAAGGTTCTTAGCGGAAGCTGTTGAAGATTGGGTGTCCTGTGTAAGCCAGTCAACTATTTTCTCAGAATTTTTTGGGTTCAGGGTATGTGGCCTCTAAACACTGGGCATTATTCGAGGGACAGTGGAAATCACAGCACCACGACGGCCCCTGCCTCTGCCTGTCATTTTTTTTTTAGATAAGTGGTACTATGCGTGCAAGGTACTGTGCCACCCTATATAAGTGGTGGGCAGTGGGCACAGTACAGTCTGTGTGGGCCTGACACACACGCACGGGCTTGCAAATGTGATTATATCATAGAAAAATTTAAAATATATATATATAAAAAAAAACACTGATGTACCAGCCCTGAAAAGGGCTTTTTGGGGTGCTGTCTGGATGCTGTCCTTACAGCAGATGAGTCTGTGGACACAGAACAATGCCCTAGCTAACGCTTTCCCTATTGAATCAGCAGCAGCTACACTGTCCCTCCTCTCACTGAGAATGCAGCTTCCGAATGAATCTAAAATGGATGCTGTCCAGGAGGTGGGAGGGTCTGGGAGGGAGGGTCTGCTGCTGATTGGCTGGAATGTGTCTGCTGACTGTGAGGTACAGGGTCAAAGTTTACTCAATGATGATGTATAGGGGGCGGACCGAACATCGCATATGTTCGCCCGCAGCGGCGAACGCGATCAAGCTATGTTCGCCGGGAACTATTCACTGGCGAATAGTTCGGGACATCACTACTCATCACATACTGAGGATACACATAGTTCCAGCATATAAGCCGGCCACACAGCTGCGCCTGGAGTTAGGCTGTCATCTGACCAGAAAACATGCCGGTGATTTCCTCCGTTTTAAAAAGTTCTATACCAAAAAAAACATGTCATAACATAACAAATATATAAAAATAAAATATATAGCGGGAACTATGTTACATTATTGTTGCAATATTAGATCTAATCTTTTATTTAGACCCTTTGGCTGACAGCTTTCCAATTGAAAGATCCAAATTGGATTCCCTGTTTAGGAGTTTCCTCTTGTGATCACCTCCCCTGACTATCATCTTAACTCTTCCTATTCCTTGTATGCGCATACCAGGCATGTCTCTACCATGGGCCACCGCAAAATGCAAACTGACTGCTGATACATTGCGGCTCCCATGGTGTGGCATGTCAGATAAATGTCTGCGTACCCTCGCATTAGTCGTACAACCGACATACTGTAATTCACAGATTGTGCAAGTAATTAAATAAACAGCATATGTAGTATTACAGTTAAGATAAGAATTTATCACAAATTCGTTACCATTCGCAGAAGATTTAAATGTTTTGGCAACCACTGTGTGGTCACAGCAAACGCATTTGCCATGTCCACACCTGTAACTGCCTTTAGTACTCAGCCACGTAGGTTGTGATTTCTTCTTATCCTGATGGAGACTAGGACGGACTAAATTTGCTATGGTAGGGGCCCTTCGGGCTGCACATCTTACACCTCCTAGGCCTATTTCTGCCCATTGTTTATCATACACCAAAATTGGGAGATGTTCTGGATGTTCAACACGAGATTGTGTCACAAAAGTGTTCTGGGGCTTATTAGCTGAGGGCATAAGAGATTCTATAATTTTTGGTTTACACTAAGGATGTACTAAAGACTTCCTATCCAATTCCAGTGTCTGACGCATACAATTAGTGACATCTCTCACTGAATAAGCCCTATGTGATAAACTAGTGGTTATATTCATTTCTTCCTGTGCAAATGTCTCCATATCTGAACAGTTCCATCTTGCAATGATCATTTCTCCCTTTGGTATGTTCCACATTATGTGTGATGGATGGCCGTATGATCCATGCAATATAGTATTGCCCACCATAGGTTTCCTATAAGTGGACGTGCGAATAGTGGAGGTGGTGAAGTCACCCCTCAGGCGCAAGTCCCAAAAATTGACCTCCTCCTTTTCATGATGGACATGAAAAGATATGGTCTCCAAACATGAATTCAGATATTGGGTAAAGCGTGGCCGCCACATCACCAGACCATATAAACGTAAGGTCATCGATGTAGCAACCATATATTTTTTTATGTTATGACTTTTTTTTTGTATAAAACTTTTTAAAACGGAGGAAATCACTGGCATGTTTTCTGGTCACATGACAGCCTAATTGCAGGCGCAGCTGTGTGGCCGGCTTATATGCTGGAACTATGTGTATCCTCAGTATGTCATGAGTAAGGGCAGATATCACAATAGCCTGAAACCGGTAGACAAGTATATGTCAAACTGGATGTTTAACTTTTAATCGTGGAATAAAGTACCATTGCACCGTCTACGTATTGAGCTGGATTGCCTTTCCTTTATTAGACTTCTACTTACCCGCATCCAAGTGCGGTTGTTCCGTGCTCAAAATAGATGAAGAGCAGGTGAGAGCCATTTCATCTTTCTTGAAATTTTTCCACAAGTGCCAAATGTTTATGGAGAAACACTAGAAGATTTTCTACATCTTAAAATTGTTCTGAAAACCTATAACTCAGCCCTTCAGCTCACTGAACTATTTTACCACTCTTATCACTTCACTATTCAGTAATCCCCCCAAAAAATTGTCATTTGTTTTACTCCCTCCTTAGTCATGAAGTGCATGCATCTATAACAGACCTATGTGCTGAAGATCTGGCAACTTGCATGAAAAATTTCAACTAAAGAAATTATCTCCCATCTCCAAATAGCATTTCCTCCTGTAAATCCTCTGCTTCACGTTTTGGACCCAATAACAAAATAAGTTTTCCAGTCTCTCTCTTCTTCTTACCCCCCTATCATTGCAGATAGGGGGGGGGGGGGGTGAGAAGAAGAGAGAGACTGGAAAACTCATCCTACTCATTTTCCTGTCTCTGTTGTCACCCCTATGTATATCTTCTGCCCTGGATCATTCCTATCTGTACTATCATCCCCATGCATAGCTTCTTCCTTGGATTATTCTGCTGTCTGTGCTGCCAGCCTCATGTATATCTTCTACCTTGATCATTCCCCTGTCTGTCCTGGATTGTTTGTCATCCCCATATATATCTTCTGCCCTGGTTCGTTTCCCTGTCTATACTGTCATCTCCATACGGTATATGCTTTCTGCCCTGGATTGTTCTCCTATGTGTACTTTCATTCCCATGTACATATTTTTGCCCCGGATTGCTCTGCTATCTGTGCTGGCTTTCCATGTATATTTTCTGCCCTGGATCATTCCTTTTCTGTGCTGTTATCCCCATGGATATTCTGCGTTCCAGATTATTCTCCTGTGTGCGTGCTGTTAATTATCTAATGCTTCAACCTGGAAAATGTCAGGCTTTAAAGCACCTACAGAATCTAAGCTTTAAAACAAAACATGGCTCATATCGGTGAGTAATATACAGCCTGAGATATAACACGTAGAGAGGAATCACAGAGAGACATTACATCATGACAAAAGTAGGAGGATTACCAGAACTTTTCATAACTGTGAATGGAGGTAGAGGAAACAAATAATCTTTATGTACACACAGTGAGCGACATTTATCAAGCATTTTATGCCATTATTGTGGTGTGAGAAAGTTGCAAATTATCCTGCATGCCATATTTGCTCAATAATTTGTGACTTTTCACTTATCACCCCAATTTTTTAATTTAGAGAGTAAAGTGGGTAAGGCTTAGTGTAAAGGGCATGAACTCTGCTGGATGACCAATTTACTATTATTTACACCAAAAACTGTTGTAAATGATAGTTAAAATGTAATCTCTTTATTGCTGGTGTAAGTTTGTAAGTCTGTGCCAATGTTTGTCATGCCACCCTTAGTATATATGCCCCCATGTGATTCTAACATTTGGAGGATTAGCAATCCTTTGCAATAGCTGTCATATGCTGGGTACAGACATCAGGTAAAACCAAGGGAAGGGGATTATTATGGTGCTTATAGCTGATTAGTCATGTGCATTATACACTCTTAAGTGAGCCGCACAGCAGCATGGAAAGTATGAGAAAGGAAGTTTAGACCAGTGTTGCACTTGCAGACTGCACACAATATTCTCCACAATAACATGCATTATTTTCAAGATTGCATGAAAACTAAGGTACCCTTTAACTTCTATCTTCTGGTATCTTTCTATCTTCTTTCAAATGTGCTGTCATAACCTCAACAATGAAATACATGTTCTGGAATCATCCTGTGAAATTAACTACTATAATGTCTAGAGATGAGTGAATCAATTCATTAGAATCAAAATTAGACCAAAATCAGATTTTTTTTCAGATTTGTTTGGGTGAAATGTTTCCAGAGAGAGAATATAGTACTATAGAAATACAGATTTTTATTTTAGAGCCACCCACCAAAATAACTCGGTTATGTATAAGATGTAGGTCACCGCATAAAATATTCTAAGAGTAAGACAATTATACCCATGTACATAATATACTTATTTGCTACAACAAAGCTAAAATGTTGCTGTATATAATAATTATTGAATACATTCATGGTGATATGATAATTTGTGACATCATTCTAATCACTCTTGAGCAAAACCCTTATAAAAGGTATATCTGTCATGCAGTTAAGTCTTATGCAACTAAATGGTCTTTTCAAAATCTACTGTAGGTTTGCCATATTTTAGGGCACAGGCGCACAAACATATCAGTCATATATACAGTCCTGTATATCCTCTCAGTTGTATAGGGCCAAAGTATGGCACCTATATAAGCGTTTGAAGCTCTACTGTACACCGATGCCTGCTATGTACATACATCTTTTACATTATTTGATATCTTTGGCTAATAAGCACTATAATATTTGAGAGACATTCAGGTTATTAAATGCTGGTTAAATGTCCAATGAGGGGACGTGATGCTGTTGGGAAGATTGGTGATGTCTGCCTAACCCCTTCCCCCCCCCCCTCCAATCTGCAGATGTACATCCTAGCTAACTATGACTCCTGCAGCCAGGGCATAAATCTGCAGTCTTAACTTTAATGGCGATTCACACTGCATAGTCAGCAAAGAGATCAGGCTGAGAAGAAAATGCTAAGCACAGTGCTGAAAGTGAACACTGTATTTAGAACTGGTATCCAAATGCAGGAAGCATCCTTTGTTCTCAGCAGCTATGCATGTTTGTGTGCAAGGTATACATATTTGGTATTGCTATACACATGAGTTAGAATATTTTATTGTATTGCAAAACATTTTGGTTAAAGTGGTTATATTAAATTACAAAATGAAAAAAGACAGAAAAGCTGCATAAAAATGTTTTGGTTTATTTTGTAAATAAAAATGGAAAATGGAAACATACAAGTTTTGTTTTGGTGCCCTGTTAAAGCTTCACCTATGCCCTCTCAAAAAAGGGGAATAAAATAGCTAAGGTATAAAAGAAATGAATTAATTAAAAAAAAAATATGCTCCAGTCATTCAGGCATCTGAAGATCCTAGACCTGAAAGGCTTAATAAGACACTGATGATATTTTTCTGCTGCTAATGTGTGCTGGGCACTTTTACACATTTTAGTAATAGGTGAGCTGACTAATGACATGTATAATGCAGACATATTAGACAGTGTAGTATTGATCTGGAATAGCTGCATTGAGATTAGTTACTGCATTAGCGTGGACACATTTTCTTTTACTCTTTGCCTAATAGGAAAAAAAAAGGTCTAGGCTAAACTGTTATTCTTGGGAAATGACTGGGAAGACTATAAAACATCTATGAGAGTGAAGCACTTCTTCAACAGACCTATTTACTTAGTAGAGTAGAACATTAATTTGGCAAATGGTTTTAGAAGATTACTGTTGGGAAACCCATTTATATATGTGGATTAAAAGTAACTGCAGTTACATCTGTGAAAATGGTGTTTAAGATACCTACAGGTACATCTCAATAAATTAGAATATCATCAAAAAGTTAATATATTATAGTAATTACATTCAAAAAGCAAGGGTCATATATTATATAGATTCATTACATACAGAGGGAACTACTTCAAGCATGTCTTTTGATTAAGGTTTACAGCTAATGAAAACTCAAAGGTCATCAAATCATAAAATTAAAATATTATGAAAAAGTTGAATATTGTAGACTTATGGTGTCACACACTAATCAGCTAATCAACACAAAACACATGCAAAGATTTCCTGAGACCTTAAATGATCCCTCAGTCTGGTTGAGTAGAGTACATAATCATGAAGAAGACTGCTGATTTGACAGTTGTCCAGAAGACATTGACACCCTCTTGACACCCTCCACAAGAACTTTGTCTGGAGTCAGTGCTTCAAGAGCCACACATCTAGGACATGGGCTACAACTGTCACATTCCTTGTGTCAAGCCACTCATGACCCAGAAAGAACATCAGAAGTGTCTTACCTAAGCCAAGGAGAAAAAGGACTGGGCTGTTGCTCAGTAGTCCAAAGTCTTGTTTTGAGGCATAATCATCAAAATTAATAGAAATACATACTTAAAATAGATCACTCTGTTTCACTTTTTGAAATGAATTACTGAAATAAATAAACTTTTCTATGATATTGTAATTTATTGAGATGCGCCTCTATGTACGTTATATCTGAGCTGATTATGTCAACAAATGTGGATTATTGCAGCAATTGTGTATGTGGCATTTACAAAGAATACCGTTTTTCTTTAATAGAATCTAGTAGTGAAAAACAATGAACAAATACTGCATTTTGGTTCACCTAAGCAGAATATCATAAAAATCCATTTGCATAGAGCATGTAGATTTTTTTACACAATCATTCCATTGATATACCCATGTTTGCTAGTACTGTTTAATAATCTGTAATACTCTATACATTTTAATAATCCCATCCACCATGGCAAGTTTGGCACTGTAGAAAGGCACAAGGGGCCGTCATTGATGAAAGGTATGTGTCACCGAGATTCCTGGCCTTGGTGAGGTAAGAGCCGGTAGTTTCAAGTGTCAGCGGCAGCTAGTGCTGGTTGACACTGTTTGTTGTTAGTGTGGCTGTAAAGCCGATCCGGGACGGCTTTTACTGGGAGTAGCCAAAGTGCTGGGTGGGTGGCCTCTCACCACCCTCCGGGCCGGGTCTTTATCGGCCTATATAAAACAGAGCCAGCAGTCTCAGCTGGGTGTGGATTATCCTCCATCTGACAGTGGAGCGCTGTCAGTCTCTGTGTGTTTTGGAACTGAGAACTTGTGCCATGCTAAAGGGCTGAGAGACACCTGCTGGGAAACAGGCCCTAAAGCCTGCTGTGGACTGTGGGTTGAAAAACTACTGACCAGGTGAAGGCTTTTGTTCTGTGGACTTTTTATCGTGCTAACAAACACCAAGACTGCAAACCGTTACTTTTTGTTTTTCCCTATGTGTGATTAAAACACTGAACTGTTTAGGTTAAAGTCTTTGTGGTTGCCTCTGTACTGCGTCCGCTAAGCTGCCAACCAGAGCAAATCCCCACAGCACCAAAAGAAGTAGCCTTTGGTGTAGATTTCTGTATGAATTATATTACTTTTCTATGGTGGACTGGTACAAAGTATTATGATTAAAACATATTTCTCAAAAATTTCACATTTATTAGTACTAATATATTTATTTTATACTAAGTATGACATTAGTTCATACATTTTGTGTTTGCAGTATGCTGTTACATTGTATTTGGTTTAAAAATTTGTTTTGATCAAAACACATCTATGCCCACCTACCTTTGCCCCACCTATCTAATAGGTGACCTTGATTAAGGTGGTACATATAGGTGTGTGTGCTCCTCCTCTCATTGGTTGCTGATGCACACAGTGGTAACTAGTAGCAACACACTATGTGCAGGGTCTGCTCTCCTGAACATAGATGCACAACTGCATAGGTAGGTATAGAGTAGGCCCTGCCTGACCTGTGACGACCGTGGCGCTGGGTAGGTGGGCACAGATGTGTTTAGATCAAAATATATTGGCTAAGAGTCTCAGATTTTATCATTACAGTGAGGACTTAGTCCATATGTTATGTTTGCATCTATTGCTATAGTGCATAATATTCTTTGACTTTATAACTGACTTCATCTCATCAAAGGCCATACATTTTAATGCTGTACAGAGACAGAGCTCTGTACAGCATTAATCCAAAATTTTGAGCAAAATGACTTATGATTATGATCTAAAATTTGCTTCGCTCATCCCTAGAGGGGACATCAAAGGAAAGGGGCGGTTTGCAGAGGCAACATACCACCAAAACCTTCCAAAAAGTTGGTTGGGCCAGATCTGCTTCTATTGTGGTCAGGAATCACCCTAGACCTAAGCCAAGTTTGGCTGATTCAAGCTCTGTGCAAGCAACTCCTGCATGGTGTTTTTATATACAAGATCATAACTTTATACAAGTTCTGCAGGATTAGATGTGGGCATTCAAACACAAACATAGGTACCAGTGCTTTATTGCAGTACATAAGACGACATCACCAGATCCTGTGGAAAAATAGAATTAGCCAGCATTCTGAAACAGAACAAATCCATCCTCCTTCTTCTGGTCATCATCATAAGCTTCTTAATTTCTTGGTCAGACTCCTCCTTCTTGTCCTTCACACCATTGTGAGACATCCATAACTGAATGTGAATGAATGAATGAATAACTTATATAGCGCTACAATTGCGAACTAAATCACCTCAAGGCGCTTTTGCAGCCCTTGACCGCCTGTGCCTTCAGAAGAGGTGGGTCTTTAGCTTCTTCCTGAAGGCTAGATGGTTTTCTTCTGAGCGGATCTCCGCAGGTAGAATGTTCCATAGCCGGGGTCCTTGGACTGCGAATCTTTGTTCGCCTTTTGATTTGTAGCGGGTCTTGGGGATATGGAGGAGGTTCTGGTTAGCTGACCGAAGGGGGCAACCTGGGGTGTAGTGCTTTATTTTCTCACAGAGGTATTGGGGTGCTTTCCCTTGTGTACATTTATCGGTGAGGCAGAGGGTCTTGAATTTGATCCGAACCTTCACAGGTAGCCAATGGAGAGTCTTCAAGGACGAAGTAATAGATTCCCAGTTTTTGCTTCCAGTTATCAGTCTGGCGGCTGTGTTCTGGACAACTTGTAAATGTGAAATTTGATATTTGGGAAGTCCTATATAGAGGGAGTTTGCGTAGTCCAGTCGGGAATTGATGGTTATTCCAACTACTGCTGCTGCGTCTCCTTCAGGGATGAAGGGAATGAGTCTGCGCAGCAGGCAAAGAAGATGATGGGATCCACTGACTACTGATCCTATTTGTGCATTCATTGTCATGTCTGAGTCAAAGATGACTCCGAGGTTTTTGACTTTGGTGCTGGGAGTAATGGTTTGTCTGAGGATGGTGGGTGGCGTGCATGTCATGCTAGAGTTTTTGTTTCGGTTTGCATGAAGGAAGAGGAGTCCTGTTTTGGAACCATCGAGTTTGAGAGAGCTCTCAGTCATCCACTCGTCGATCAATGAGAGGCAGATTTCCAGGGCGTGGTACTGATCTTTTTTGTTGGTAATGCGCAAATAAAGTTGGGTGTCATCAACGTAGGAATGATAGAGCAGATCCTGGTTGCTGATGATTTTGAGGAGTGGTCGGAGGTAGATGTTGAAGAGCACAGGCGACAGGGGTGATCCTTGAAGGACTCTGCATGTTATTTTACGTGCTTCACTTCTGAGGTGAAGGCTCCTAGTTTCACTTTCTGGGATCGGATCTCCAAGAAGGATGCGAACCAGGGTAGATCCAAGTCTGTGACTCCGGCTACTTCTGTGAGACGAGTGAGCAGGGTTTGATGATTTACTGTGTTGAACGCTGCGCTGAGGTCCAGCAGCACCAGGAGGCATGATTCTCCTTCATCTGCTTCTTCGAGGACATCATCCCAGATTTTGAGGAGCGCCGTTTCTGTCCCGTGGCCAGGGCGGAATCCAGATTGAAGTGGGTCCAAGAGTTTGTGAGTGTCCAAATGGGGTTGTAGCTGTTGTACTACTGCTTTCTCGATAATCTTGGAGATGGTATTGAGGCTTGTAATCGGTCTGCAGTAATTTGGGTCTTTGGGGTCGTGATTGGGCTTCTTTAGGAGGGGTTTCATTATGCCTTGCTTGAGGGCGATCGGCCAAGAGATCGGCCAAGACAAAGAAGATTATAGCACTATATTAGCTAAATTGCTCTATATTCGTTATTTTTTTCGAATATTCCCTATATTGTTATATATTCTTGTTTTAGAATATTACAAATATTCAAAAAAACAAAGTTATAGCAATATAGCGAATATTTAAAAAAAAACACGAATATAGAGCAATTTAGCTAATATAGTGCTATAATCTTTTTTTTAAATAGTTGTCATTTTTTTTCCAATCTGAACTTCAGATGAGAAAAAACAAACTTCAGATGAGAAAAACAAGAGAAACAAAGATTATAGCACTATATTAGCTAAATTGCTCTATATTCATTTTTTTCGAATATTCGCTATATTGCTATATATTCTTGTTTTAGAATATTACGAATATTCAAAAAAACAAAGTTATAGCAATATAGCGAATATTCAAAAAAAAAGCGAATAAAGAGCAATTTAGCTAATATAGTGCTATAATATTCTTTGTCTAATAGTTGTAAGTTGAAAAATCTGCAATAAAAATTAGCATTACTAAAATTTGCATTGCAAAAACTTCCATATTACACAATCATTAGCTTGCCGATCTTTCAAGTAAAAAAAATCGTAGACTATAACGAATATTCAAATTTGCGAATATTCGAATATTCTACAAAATATTTGTGAAATATCGCAAATTCGAATATGACCCCTGCCGCTCATCACTACTCACCACTTAGCTATGATAAAGGTGGTGCAGTTCTGCACCTTCACAAAATGTCATTTTGCTGTATGATATTCATACTTCTGCCCAGTTGTCTATTTTTTTTAAAGAATTGTTTAAAATTGCAATGCCCACTTGCCATGGACACCTGAAGCAGCTGTTAAGGGCAGGGACAGTGCATGTCTTTCACGTCACCCACTCCGTCCCCCCGAAGATTGACTCACCTCCAGCTGTCTCTGCAAAAACATTCAGCAGAAGCCACAGCAGCACCTTGTTAAATATCCTAAACATGATGGAGATTTTTTTTTTTCTCTGTGCCTTACCAATTTGCGTTTGAAACGTTAGTCCTTTATATTCATTCTATATTTGTGGGCATAATTCTTCACTATTTCTGTCACTTTCCAACCATGTATCTTCATAAACATTCATTAATTATACAAATCAAATCTAAAACAAGAGAAGGGTGTTTATCAGGATAAAAATCTAAACATTCTAAAGTTACGTTTTCTACACAGTAGAGAAATCAGTAGAAAAGAGTATGGAAACGCACCTCTTCCACTTGAGCGAGCTGCCATTGTCTTCTTTTTTCTTTCAGCGGGATCTGCAAAAGGACTTGCAATGACGTCACCGTGGATGAGGTATGTTATTTTTTTAACCCCCAAATTGCCATACTCTTTTGCATTCTGTCTTAAGAAAGCTATTATTTTCCACTATAACCATGTTATAACAGAAAATAATAAAGTGAAGTTCGGGTCCCCATTCAACCTGAACTTTGAGCTGAAGTTCGGTTGAACCCAGCAAACCCAAGCGTCCATGGGTTCTCTCATCCCTAGTTGTGATGTTTTTTTTTTTTTTTTTTTATTAGAAGGTGGCCTCCTAAACTAGCCTGTTTATCAGAGTATATTTAAATGCATATTTTTGTCCATCATTGCTAGGGTTAATAAATGTCATAGTAATGTGCACACCTATGGTATCAGGAGGCAGGTTTAGACTAGCAAGTCTTTAATCCTTGTGCACATTGTACTGTATTTAGTAAGGATGCATTTGTAGTCATCTACATAGTCAATGTGTAGGCTTCTTGTCGCACTCATGCGGCTGTGGAAGTTTTTGACAAGCTACTGAGCATTACTTCTGAATGCAGGAGAAGATAAAGCATCAGGGGGAAATATGTGCCATATTTTTATCTTTATAAGATACACCTGATGATAAGACAAACTCCAGGTTTTAGAGGAGGAAACTAAGAAAAAAATATTTATCAGGCCTCATGTCCTCAGATTAGACCCCCATATCAGTAGTGATGGATGAATATCGGCAGGCCCCATTCACTGTAATGTCAGGCAAACCTGAGAAACCTTCAGGTCATATTTGCAGCCAGCAAACACTTACTAGAAGTACACAAATAGTCCCACAACATGGACAGTGATATACCAGAGGGGAATCATTGGCAAAAATTCCCGCAAAAAATATGTATTTTAATCAGGGGCAATTTCTTTGCGTCTTAAAAGGAAACTCTCAAAAATGTGCCTTGCTGGAGCCTATAAATTTTTTATTTACTATCGGTTTGATGTATACAAATGTGTAGCTCTCCACGTTTTTGTATCCTGCAGAGTCCATTAAAAAATGCATACGTTCTATCATGGAACTATATGGTGAATGGATGCATCAGTCTAAGGCATCTGCTAACACATACATTTTTTTTAATGCATTAAATGGATAGCAAAAATAGGATGTGAACCCAGCCCTAGTGTCAGAATAAGCACCAGTACACAGCGGAGCAGCGTGGCGGAGAGGGGAGGCTGCAATGTACTGATAGAGCGCTACCTGGTCTTGGTGGTCAGGGATGAGGACTGTGTTTCCCAAGGATCATTTTCTACTGGGAAATACAGGGCCCATCATAATACACTAGAATCTATATAATATAAAGATATTAGCCCTACCCCCGAATAATAATAAAATTAGGTGGTCATTTATTATATAGAAATACGTCTATGTTAGGCGTATTTCTGTCACAGATTGTGGCGCAAAGGTCCTTAGCACCGCTATCTGCATATTTTTCCCACTCATGCCTTGTCTAAAAAAGGATGGCGTGGGCAGGGAAAGGGATACAGTTATGGCCATCTAGTTATTGGGTACTACTGCCATATATTGACTGGATAACACCTCTGTACAGTGACCGGATAACCGCCATACCGTGACCGGATAAAAGGAGAGAGGGCACAGAACAGGGAATGACTAGGGGCACTGCACAGGGTGTGGTAAGAGGGCACAATGCAGAATAAAAGGGAGCACAGTACGGGGTGAGGGGCACAGTACGGGATGGGTGGCACAGTCACATGACCCTGTGACATTAGAAGGTCCTTATGGTGAATGATCTTTGGATTCTGTGGCTGGAGGTACATTAGGCGGTCACAGGATAAAAATGTAACTGTCGGCCAGTACAGGCCCCAAAAATTAGCCAATAGGCATTCACCTGATAGCAAAGATCTTTGGATTCTGTGGCTGGAGGTACATTAGGCGGTCACAGGATAAATATGCAACTGTCGGCCAGTACAGGACCCCAAAATTAGCCAATAGGCATTCATCTGACAGCAAAGAACTTTGGATTCTGTGGCTGGAGGTACATTGGGTGGCCACAGGATAAATAAAGTCAGGTCCATAAATATTGAGACATCGACATAATTGTAAAACTTTTGGCTCTATACACCACCACGATGAATTTGAAATAAAACAACAAGATGTGCTTTATCTGCAGACTGTAAGCTTTAATTTGAGGGTATTTACATCCAAAGCAGGTGAACAGTGTAGGAATTACAACACTTTGCATATGTGCCTCCTACTTGTTAAGAGATTAAAAGTAATGGGACAATTGGCTTCTCAGCTTTTCCATGGCCAGGTGTGTGTTATTCCCCCATTATCCCAATTACAATGAGCAGATAAATGGTCCAGAGTTAATTTCAAGTGTGCTATTTGCATTTGGAATCTGTTGCTGTCAACTCTTAAGATGAGATCCAAAGAGCTGTCACTATCAGTGAAGCATGCAATCATTAGGCTGAAAAAACAAAACAAACCCATCAGAGAGATAGCAAAAACATTAGGCATGACCAAAACAACTGTTTGGAACATTCTTAAAAAGAAGGAACGCACCAGTGAGCTCAGCAACACCAAAAGACCAGGAAGACCACAGAAAACAACAGTGGTGGATGATCGAAGAATTTTTTCCCTGGTGAAGAAAACACCCTTCACAACAGTTGGCCAGATCAAGAACACTCTCCAGGAGGTAGGCGTATGTGTGTCAAAGTATACAATCAAGAGAAGACTTCACCAGAGTGAATACAGAGGGTTCACCACAAGATGTAAACCATTGGTGAGCCTCAAAAACAGGAAGGCCAGATTAGAGTTTGCCAAACAGCATCTAAAAAAGCCTTCACAGTTCTGGAACAACATCCATGGACAGATGAGACCGAGATCATCTTGTACTAGAGTGATGGGAAGAGAAGAGTATGGGTAAGGAAAGGAACTGCTCATGATCCTAAGCATACCACCTCAACAGTGAAGCATGGTGGTGGTAGTGTCATGGCGTGGGCATGTATGGCTGCCAATGGATTATTGATGATATAACTGCTGACAAAAGCAGCAGGATGAATTCTGAAGTGTTTCGGGCAAAATTATCTGCTCATAGTCAGCAAAATGCTTCAGAACTCATTGGATGGTGCTTCACAGTGCAGATGGACAATGACCCAAAGCATAATGAAAAGCAACCAAAGATTTTTTAAAGGAAAGAAGTGGAATGTTATGCAAAGGCCAAGTCAATCACCTGACCTGAATCCGAATAAGCATGCATTTCACTTGCTGAAGACAAAACTGAAGGGAAAATGCCCCAAGAACAAGCAGGAACTGAAGACAGTTGTAGTAGAGGCCTGGCAGAGCATCATCTGAGATGAAACCTAGCATCTGGTGATGTCTATGCGTTCCAGACTTCAGGCTGTAATTGACTGCAAATATATTTGCAATCAAGTATTAAAAAGTGAAAGTTTAATTTATGATTATTATTCTGTCCCATTACTTTTGGCTCCTTAACAAGTGGGAGGCACATATGCAAACTGTTGTAATTTCTACACCGTTCACCTGATTTAGATGTAAATACCCTCAAATTAAAGCTGACAGTAAGCAGTTAAAGCACATCTTGCTTGTTTTATTTCAAATCCATTGTGGTGGTGTATAGAGCCAAAAATGTTAGAATTGTGGTGATGTCCAAATATTTATGAACCTGACTGCATGTAACTGTCGGCCAGTACAGGTCCCAAATATTAGGTATTGACCTGACATAAAAGGCTTTTTATGCCGCTTTATATACAGTACATATGGCAAGGACGATTCTTTGTTCTGAGTGGTGGCGGATACATGTGGGCTGGCATTAGGAAATTCAATTACACGTGGTCACCACAGGTGTTGAATTCCTCCAAAATCCATGCCTCATTCATTTTAAAAATATGAGGTAGTTCACACTGTAGTCAGCTAGGCGAGTGTGCTTATCGGTCACGAACCCCCCTGCTGCGCTGAACGTCCTTTTGGACAGGACACTCGACGAGGCCAAATTGTGCCAGCTCTGTCCACAGGTCAAGCCTGTACACCCAGTAGTCAAGTGGTTCCTCGCTTCTCAGAGTGTCCACATCGGCCGTTAACCCAATGTAGTCGGAAATCTGTCGGTCTAGGCGTTCCCTAAGGCTGTACCTGGAGGATGTCGATGGGTTGGCTGCAAGAATGATCTCATATCCGAAGTGACCAACACATCTTTAAACCACCCTCTTCTTGCAGGAGCGATAGGATTGGTTCCCAAACCTTTTGCGCTGTGGGTGGGAATTCCCCGCTCAGTGCCCGCAACAGCAGAATGCAGCATATCTCGCAGCAAGGCATGTAAATGCTGCATTCTGAAAGCCCTCTGTGATGCTGGTAACATGTGCGCCATTTTGTGTTTGTACCGGGGTTCTAAGTACGTTGCCACCCAGTGCAGGTACTTGATCTTTAAGCTTTTTATACGGGGGTACCTTTTCAAACACAGGAGCATGAAGGATCCCATTTGCACTAAATTGGTAACAGTGGAGTGTCCTGGCTCCTGCTCATCACCCAGGAGACTGTCGTCCTCTGTCTCCTCCCCCCAGCCACGGACAACACCAGGGATCCCCGAAAAGTTTGAAGCTTGCTCTTCTTGCTCCTCCTCTTCCTCCCCTTAGCCACCATCCTCCTCCGACTCCTCTTCAGAATCCTGCTGACTTGTCTCAGATGGAGTAGCCCCCCCGGGAATTCATTCAGAATTGCGACTTTCTCATCTTCCAGCTCCTGCTCATCAATGGCTTGATCAATAACATGATGCAACGCACTCTCAAGAAAGAAGGCATAAGGTACAGTTTCACTGATGGTGCCCTGGCTGCGACTGACCAGTTTGGTAATCTCATCAAATGACCGCAGAAGTCTAGATGCATCATGCATGAGCAGCCACTGGCACGGTGAAAAGAAACCAAGCTCCCCAGAATCTGTCCTGCCACAGAGTTCATACATGTAGTCGTTAACGGCACATTTCTGCTGGAGCAGTCTATCAAGCATATACAAGGTGGAGTTCCAGTGCGTCGGGCATTCACAAATCAGACATCTGACGGGCAGGTGGTGTCGCCGCTGAACATCAGCAAGGCAAGCCATGGCTGTGTAAGATCTTTTAAAATGGGCAGAGATTTTCCTGGTCTGACGCAAGACATCGAGGTATTTGGTAACAAATCGCTGCACAACTAAGTTCAGGATGTGTGCCATGCACGGCACATTGGTAATTTTGCCCTGTTTCAGCGTGCTCAGCAGATTGGCACCATTGTCACACACCACTTTACCAACTGTCAAATCGAGCAGGGTTAGCCACTGATTGGCCTGTGACCGCAGAGCTGAAAGCAGTGCAAAACCGGTGTGGCTCTTGGCTTCCAGGCACAACAGCCGCAGCACAGCATGGCAGTGTCTCACCTGGCATGTCAAATAGGTTCTGGGAAGCTTGGGGGTGCAGCGGAAGGAGGGGTAGCAGTGGAAAAGGAGAATTCAGCCGAGGAGGAGACGGACGATGGAGTAGGAGGAGGAGAAGAAGAGGCCGACCTGCATGCAATCCGTAACACCAATTTCACACAGGTGCCACTGGTTACATGCTTGATGGCCTTCAGAAGGTTCACCCAGTGGGCAAAAAAAGTTATGGACCTTCCCACCAGTGTTTGCTAGACCATGTGTCTGTGGTCAGATGTATCTTGGCACTGAAACTGTGTGCTAGAGATATATTAACTTGCCACTGAACGTGGCCATATAGTTCAGACCTTCCATTGCAGTGTGCCAAAAGCCACAAATTTTCTAAATGCCTCAGAGTTCACCAATTGATATTGCAGTAGTTGGCGGGCTAGCAGTTCCGACAAGCCGGTGGTCAGCTGTTAGGCAAGGGGATTTTCCGGCTTCATCATTTTTTTACGCTCAAACATTTGGGCCACGGAAGCCTGCCTTTTGCCAGATGAACGCATCAATGGCACGGTGGAATGTGGAGGACAAATGGGAGGAGAAGGAAAAGAGGCAGGATGTGGAGTGCCGGGAGTGTGGCTTTGTGGATTCAGACGGCGTTGCTCCCACTGGGCTCGGTGACATTAGAGATCTTGGAGTAGGCAGCAACAGCTGGGACAGCTCTCCTTGGGCTGATCTGGGCACTGTCGTCATACAGCTGGGTGACGGCCAGTGCTACCTCCTCTTCCTCATCCGATGCGAAGAATGGCTGTGCATCGGTAAGGTTTTGGGAATGGATGGGAAAATAATTCCTCTGACTCGAGTGGAGAGGCTATGGTGGTGGTGTCTTTTGCACAAAGCAAAGCATGAGGAGGGTGCAAATACAGAGGATGAAGAGGGTGCAGAAGCGGAAGGTTGAGTGAGCCACTCAACCAACTCTGGTGCGTCCTTTGACATAATCGCATTCACCTTCTCCAACTTCTCACTTGCACCTGCCCGACCCCTACTACCCCTGCAAACTGGCCTGCTTCTTCCTCTGTCTGTCATTTTCAAAATGACCCTGTGCCAAAGTCCCTAGAGAAGAGCAGTATTTGTGGAAGCTTATATATTGCAGACCTTAATCAGTTGTTAGTTGAAGCTGGTATATCACCCTCAAGCAGTATTTTTGTGGACGCAGGTATATGGAAAACCTCTATCACTATTATGTGGAAGCTGATATATGGCAGGCCTCAATCAGTTGTTAGTTGAAGCAGGTATATCAAAACCTGCAATCTGTATTTTGTGGACGCAGGTATATGGAAAACTTCTATCACTATTTTGGAAGCGGGTATATGGCAGGCCTTGTTAATTGAAGCTGGTATATCACCCTCAAGCAGTAATTTTGTGGACGCAGGTATATGGAGAATCTCAATCACTATTTTGGAAGCGGATATATAGCAGGCCTCAATCAGTTGTTAGTTGAAGCTGGTATATCACCCTCAAGCAGTAATTTTGTGGACGTGCAAATATGGAAAACCTCTATCATTATTTTGTAGAAGCTGATATATGGCAGGTCTCAATCAGTTGTTAGTTGAAGCTGGTATATCACCCTCAAGCATTTTGTGGACGCAGGTATATGGAGAATCTCATTCACTATTTTGTGGAAGCTGATAGATTGCAGGCCTAAATCTGAATTTTCTGGAAGCGTACAAATGCACTATAATATACTTTCTATTTTAGAAAGTAAATAATAAGTATATCACACACCTCTGTGTATCACACCTATCAATAGTACAACGTTACCAGTCTATAAAAGGACTTTTGTGGCCCTATTAGCTAGCGTTTGGTGTCCCTAAATTCCTAACATTCTGTCCCTGCTTCAAAATGCAACCTCCCCCTACACCGGCAAAACATGTAATGTGCAATGGCTGCCAGATCAGGTTCTGTTATAGGGTTGGGGGTGTGTCCATGTGCTGAAACGTCTCAATTGGCTGTCCTGTCCCACCTGATGGATGTGTCATGGGTCAAAGTTCGTCGCAATGCAAAAAAATATGGAGCACGTGGACATCGCCATATGTTCGCATGTTCGGCAGATCGAGAACACGTAAAGTTCACCTCGAACCGACCACCTGGCGAACTGCAAGGCCATTACTACAAAATATCAGATCCTCAGATCAGATCCCCATATCAGATCCTCAGATCAGACCCCCATATCAGGACATCAGATCAGACCCCCATATCAGGATCTTTCATCAGGCCCCATATCAGATCCTCATGAGACCTCTATATCAGACCCCCAACAGACCTCAGATCAGACCTCCATGCCAGACCCCGATCAGACCTCAGATCAGAGATAAAATAAAAAACTGCACTTACCTCTCCTGCGCTAATGCTCCTCTCCAGGTCTGGCGGTCTCTTCAGAAGTTGCTCTCGATGGACATGACTCCAGAACTGATGCAGAACAGATGCATGGCGTTCCCAGCCAAGACAAGGCCAAAGACAGAGACATGGCGACATTGACCACACATATTAGGATAGAAAAGCAAACACCCAATTCAGGAGCATACAGTCTGCACACAGCCAAGCTGGACAGTCTACCCAGTCACACAGCTAACAGGTTTATATAGCTGGTAATTATAGCTCTTGACCACCTGGTAATCAAGCACACAGACCAGGGAAACATTAACCCTACTTGAACACAGAGGATACAAAACAAAGGAGACAATTCACATTAGGCACAGAACACAGTAGCTAGCAAGCACCACAAGCAACCAGCATACATGGGAAATGCCCACAACCGTTATGCACTATAGCAGGCAGCCAGCCAACATGACAACACAAAGAACTATTCTGTGATACATAGGGGAAATCCACATAGACAGGCCCACGTTCAGACACAGAAGACCGAAGCCAGCAATGAGCACCCAAACAACCAGCATACATGGGTAGCAGTCTACAGCCAGTTCCAAGAGTGCATGCAACCAGCCTACACAGCCAGCAGTATTAGGAAATACACAATGATGCAGCCATGAAGATTACAAATCCATAGGCCCACGTTCAGAGACAGAAGGCCACAGCCAACCCACAACTTCCAGGCAACTAACCTACAAAGGTAAGAGCCCTCAGCCAGTACGCAGAGCACATGCAGCCAACCTGCAAGGCAACCAGTATCATAGTGAACTGTACTGTGACAGTCACACTGCTGGGTCCCTGAGCAAAATGTTTTAAGATGTATAGGAACCAATAAGCAAGTGCTTAATTTCCATATAGCCCCATTGCAGAGAAAATTGAGTATTTCCAAGCTCCCATTTAAATCAATAGGATGTGTTTTAGGCAAGTGTTCTCTTCTCTGGCTAATAGGTGAGACTCTGGATAATACATGCGAGTTCTGAAAAGGGCCCCCTCATTGCTTAATCTATAATTAGCATTTAAACATTTTTTTATTTTTTTTATTAGACAATCCTTTCATGTAGTTTCAGGTTATTTGACATGATAAAATAATTCTGTGAAAAAAAAAAAAAAACATGATAGGAATGATAGTTTTATTAAAGTATAAGGATGTTACAGGATGTTACAGGAAATAGGCAATTGCTGAAAAAATGGTCAGTATATATATTTTTTTGCTGTACATTACAGTATCAGATTGATACAGAAGCAACAAACTTTTATTAAAATAAACAATGTAGTATCACCATAGTCTCCGAGTCTTGATGTGACTTAGATCATTTCATAATCAATTGCCTATTTCTTATAATGTCCTTATATACTCCTGCAAATATTTTTACATTTCCTTCACATTCCTTTTCTAATATTTTTCATATTTCAGTACAGAAAGAAAAATGTAAATTTAATAAAATAATCATAAACATCTATCATTTTTTGACAAACATTTCAGTTAAATCTTTGCTAGTTTCATCCGTGACAATGTAATAACATGCACATTTTTTCAGTTTTGTTTATTGCATTAATGTGCTCTGGGACTCTGCAGTCCTAATATTAAGTTCAAAGTGAGATTTATCTGTAGTGAAAATATGTGATCCTCAACTTAAAATCTGATTTTGTGTCTGCTTTTCTATTAAAGTTCTTAGGTTGTATAGAGCTTCTAAAACAGTGTCACAACCAATATCTCAGGAAAATTGCAGAAGACCAAGATCATTGGCCAACGACCCATAAATCTATTCAATTACGGGGCTATGCTCAGTAACTGAACTCTAAAATATTGTGAGAAATGTTTGTCATTGTAATGATACATCAAATAGCATAGACAAATGCTGTGCTGTGAGAAATAACAATAAAGAATACAGACTATTCCGAATCAAGGACATTTTATGGCAAAAAAACACCTGAGTATTGAAAACTCATAGCCACTGTCACCTTGGGGAACCAATTACCATTCAAAGAGTTTTAGTATGCTGTAGCTGATGGAATTCATCCAGACAATATAGTTCAATGTGAATATTCAAACAATCAGAAAACCAACAAAATAATGTGAATTAAAAAATAATTGATAAAATCTTACATATCATACATTTATAGATAATGCTTTTCTTAACAGTGGGACACATGTTCAAAGGTTTTATGCCAGTTTTCTTGTGTAGAAAAGTGTAGAAAAATGTTGCTCAAACAGCAGTTTGCACATAAATGTGTGACATATAAGGGTTTCAACAACTTTCAACTCATTTTTAAAAAAGTGTCCTGATTTGATGAAAGGGGACTAGACCTCCCCTGCCTGACACGTTTAAGAAGATTGGTATAAAGTACAGTTTGATATAAGTTTATTAATAGTACATAGTAGATAGTATAGATTTCAGCTACTTACTTACTGGTGTGAGGGAAACAAATGAATGTGCCCCAATATGTTTAAAGGGAACCTGTCACCAGTTTTATTGTGTCCTAACTAAGGGCAACATAAATAAGTGACTGATTCTCTTAGCAAAATGCTGGGTCACTTTCTTTAATTGACCCAGTCAATCTGCCAACATCTTGTATTGAAAAGCTCCAGCTGATAATGATGAGTCATGAATATTTATGAGCTCCTGATTCTCCCCGCCCACCTGCTGCTGAATGACAGTTTTTCTCCATATGAATCAGCAGCAGGTGGGCAGGGGAGTGGCCATAGCTCTGAATTAAATATATGCTGGACTCAATGACATCACGCTGGACTCAAATCAGCTCATTAGCATGCAGCATCTTTGTGTGTGTATTATGAGGTAACCATCTGTCACACCAGTAAGTGAATACATCTAAGGTACTTTTTAGTAGTTAATGATTGTATATAATTAGTTAGATTATAATTAAATATCCACATGACAGGTTCCTTTTAAAGCTAGATTTACACATGCTGTTTCTTATAAAGTATTTGGTGCTGTTTTTGATTTACCATTACCATAACATTCATTATAATCTATGGTAGGAAACTGGCAAAGATTATAGTAGAAATAGATTTATGGTCTTTTTTTTTTTTTTTTTTTTTTTTTTTATTTACTGCAAGGCTGGGGGGGGGGGGGGGGGGGGGGGTTGGGGCGGGTTGGGGATGATCTATATTATAAATGTCATGCTGATATGTATTTTTGTATTATAAATAAAATATGGAGATTAAAAAAAAAAAGAAATAGATTTATGGTAGTGATCTCTGCTTTGGTACATGGACAGCATTTCTTTATAATAGTGTTGTATCTAGTTAGAGCAGAGGGAAGATTAAGATCAGTTTGTAAAATACCGGTCTTGATTAATCTCCCCAAATGTCTTAATTTTATGCTGTTTTATCTTCATATTGAATGCATTCCCGCCTGCAAACAAATTTCATCAAAACAGCACCAAAAACTAGAGATGAGAAAATGATTGAAAAGTTCAATTCGGCTGATTCGCCTTATTTTACAAAAAAATGTGCTTTGTGACAATTTTTTTTGTCACAAAGTGCATTTTTTTGTAATTAGCGGGTGCAATGGCAGGGAGCTGCGATAGTGCCGCCCCCATCATTGTACCCCTCAGATGCCACATTCATACATGATCACGGAGTAAAAACTGTGTAAAATTAACAATAAAAAAAAATTAAATCAAACTAACCGCCACCATTTGCTCATGATGGACCAGCCGCCTCCATCTTCCTTAAAGATCTGGAGCGAAATCTTGGGCGGCGCAAGATTATGTCATCACGCCATGGGATTTCGGCCGAGTTCTTCAATCAAGATGGAGGCTGGAGGCCCGTCGCGAGCAAATGGTGGAGGTAAGTTTGAATTTTTTGTGTTTTTTACACTATTTTAGGCTAAATCGATTCACTGACACAAAGCACAAGGAAATTCGGCTTCAAGGGGAATAAAATTTTTCCTGAAATTTGGATCGAATTCCACTTCGGGAGATTCGATTCGCTCAGCTCTACCAAAAACTTTTGCATTTAACCCCTTAGGGACCCATGACGTATCGGTACGGCATGTTTCCCGAATCCTTAAGGACCCATGACGTACCGGTACGTCATGGCTTCAATTCGCGATTCCGGCGCCGCGGGGGTTAATCGGAACGGGATGCCGGCTGAAATCATTCAGCCGGCATCCCGTAACAACGCAGGGGGGGGTCATTTGACCCCCCCGTATAGACGATCGCAGAAAACCGCAGGTCCATTCAGACCTGCGGTTTTCTGCGTTTCCGGTCCATTCGGGTGTGCTGTGACCCGATGAACCGGAAAAAGACTGTGATCGGTGGCGTAATTTTACACCACCAATCGCAGTCCGAGGATTTGAGGAGGCGGTGCTGGCCCTGGTGCTGAACACTGCTGTCCAGGGTGCTGATTGGTGCAGGGGAGAGAGGCGCGAGATTCAAACTTCCTGCGCTCCTCTCTCCCCTCCTCTTCCTGTCCAGCACCCTGACCGTGCAGCATCGTCCAGCACCAGCTCCTGTGTCCCCCTAATCGGCATCCATCACCCTCCTGCACCCATCGCCACTCAGGTAGGTTAGGGTCAGTGAGGGAGAGGCACCATTAGGAAGGGAAAGAAGGGAAAAGTTAGTTAGGAAAAAAAAAAAAAAAAAGAACTTTTACACAAAACTTTTTTGATCCATCTATCAGACCCCAGAGCCCCCCCCTGCCACTTGCCCCCCCCTACCAGCCCCCCACCACCACCAGCCCCCCCCACCCATCCCCCCACCAGCCCTCCCCCAGCCTCCCCCCCCCTCACCACTAGCCCCCTTACCACCACTTTTTTTTTTTTTTCTGCGTTCGCTGACTGGTCGGCACTTTAGCGTCCGTCCACTGTTAGCGCATCGCCTGCCCCACCGCTGATCAGCGTTGTACCGCTGATCAGCAACTTTGAACTTTTTTTTTTTTTTTTCCTAACACTTGCCCCTTTATTTTCCTTTTTTTAGTACGCGAACACCCGTTGCCCCCACACACACGCACATATAATAAAGGTTTCCACACACGCACACCTACACGCACACACACCCATGGCCCGCCGGGTGTTCTCGGCCGAGGAGGCATACGCCCAGATTGCCTCCGACTCCGAGAGCCCCAGTGAGGATGAAGATGACCCCACATTCCTTCTGTCATCCGCATCCTCCTCATCATCATCGGATGACGATGAGCCACCAAGGCGGCGGAGACGCCGCCAGGCGGAGCCAGGGGCCACACATGCTAGGGATCCTGTGGCCCACCCTAGTACGAGTCGCCCTGGGGTTCGTACTGGTTTCCCGGCCCACCAAATAAGTTCACCGGAGCCCCCTGCCGATGAACTTAGCTGGTGTCCCCCAGTGGACTTTGAGCCTGAGATTCCGGATTTCGCTGGCAATCCTGGAATCCAGATTCCCACAGTGGGGTTTACTGAAATAGACTTTTTTAGTTTTTTTTTCAGTAACCCACTGGTGAATTTGATGGTGGAGCAGACGAATCTGTACGCCCAACAGTTCGTCGCTCAAAACCCAGGCTCATTTTTGGCTAGACCCGGTGGCTGGACGCCGGTCAGTGCAGCCGAAATGAGGACATTTTGGGGCCTCGTGCTGCATATGGGTCTAGTCCAAAAACCCAGTGTCAGGCAATACTGGAGTGGGGACGTCCTATACCAGACCCCACTGTACAGTATGGTCATGACACGTCCCCGGTTTGAGGCCATCCGGAAATGTCTGCATTATTCCGATAATGCAGCATGTCCACCCCGAGGTGATCCTGCCTATGACCGGCTGTATAAGATACGGCCATTAATCGATCACTTTGGGGCCAGATTTCAGCAGGCCTACGTACCTGGAAGGGAGGTCGCGGTTGATGAGTCTCTCGTTGCGTTCAAGGGGAGACTCAGTTTCCGCCAATACATTCCCACAAAGCGGGCGAGGTATGGCGTGAAGCTATACAAAATTTGTGAGAGTACCTCAGGGTACACTTACAAATTTCGTGTGTACGAGGGGCGAGATTCCCGTATTCAACCCCCAGAATGTCCCCCCACTCTGGGTGTTAGCGGGAAACTCGTGTGGGACCTTATGCACCCACTGCTGGATAAGGGTTACCACTTGTACGTGGATAACTTTTATACCAGCATTCCCTTGTTCAGGTCCCTTGCCGCCAGATCCACGTTCGCTTGTGGGACCGTGCGGAAAAATCAGCGCGGCGTCCCTGCCCACCCCCTCCAGGTACCTATCCCCAGGGGTGAGACCCGTGCCCTTACCAGTGGAAACCTGTTGCTGGTCAGGTATAAGGACAAGAGGGATGTCCTTATGCTGTCCACAATCCACGGTAACAGCACCACCCCAGTCCCTGTGCGAGGTACCGCGGCAACGGTCCTCAAGCCCGATTGTATCGTCGACTACAATCGGTATATGGGAGGAGTTGATCTCTCTGATCAAGTCCTCACGCCATATAATGCCATGCGCAAAACCCGGGCATGGTACAAAAAAGTTACGGTCTACATGGTGCAGGTTGCCATGTACAACTCTTTTGTACTATCCCGAAGCGCTGGCAGCACAGGGACATTCCTCCAATTCTATGAGGCAGTCCTCAAAGACCTGATCTTTTCGGACCGGGAAAGAGCAGGCCGGAGTACCTCGGGAACTGGAGGCGCCCGGATCGTCCCTGGCCAACACTTTCCAGGTGTGGTCCCCCATACTGGAAAGAAGGGACGAACCCAAAAAAGATGCAGAGTGTGTCACAAGAGGGGGATACGGAAGGACACCACCACTCAATGTGACACGTGCCCCGATCATCCGGGCCTCTGCGTTATCGATTGCTTCAGGGAGTATCACACTTCCATGGAGTACTAAATTTTTATAATCCCCAACAGTCCACTAGAGAACATAAAACACTATGGCTCTTAGACTTTGGAGACACAGAAACAATTTTTTTTCCCCAAAAAAATATTAGTTTTAGAGCAGGCATCCTCAAACTGCGGCCCTCCAGATGTTGTAAAACTATAACTCCCAGCATGCCCAGACAACCTACAGCCATCAGCAGGGCATGGTGGGAATTGTAGTTTTACAACATCTGGAGGGCCGCAGTTTTTAGGATGCCTGCTTAGTGTCTCCAAAGTCTGAGAGCCATACATATTGGGCATCGTCGCGTGCGTAAAAGTCGTCGCTATAAAAATAACATTTGACCAAACGCCTCGAATGAACGGTGTTAAAAATATAAAACAAAAACGGTGCCAAAACACCCATTTTTGGGCAAAATTTCAATTTGAATCCCTTTTGCCGGTAATAAAGCAAGGGTTAACAGCCAAACAAAACTCAATATTTATGGCCCTGATTCTGTAGTTTGCAGAAACACCCCATATGTGGTCGTAAATGGCTATATAGCCGCACGGCAGGGCATAGAACGAAGGGAACTCCATACGGTTTCTGGAAGGCAGATTTTGATGGACAGTTTTTTTTTTGACACCATGTCCCATTAGAAGCCCCCCCTGATGTAGCCTAGACTAGAAACTCCAAAAAAGTGACCCCATCTAAGAAACTACACCCCTCAAGGTATTCAAAAGTTACTTTACAAACTATGTTAACTCTTTAGGTGTTCCACAAAACTAAATAGCGAATGTAGAAAATTTTTTAGAATTTAATTTTTTTGTTACATTGCCTCAAAAAAGAGTAATATAGAGCAACCAAAAATCATATTTACCCCTAAAATAGTCCCAAAACAACAACCACCTTATCCTGTAGTTTCCTAGATGGGGTCACTTTTATGGAGTTTCTACTCTAGGGGTGCATCAGGGGGCTTGAAAGGGTACATGGTGTAAATAAACCAGTCCAGCAAAATCTGCCTTCCAAAAACCGTATGGCGTTCCCCTTCTTCTATGTCCTGCCGTTTGGCCAAACAGTAGTTTACGACCACATATGGGGTGTTTCTGCAAACTACAGAATAAGGGCAACCCATTTTGAGTTTTGTTTGGCAGTTAACCCTTGTTTTACTCCTGGAAAAAAATTGATTATATTGGAAAATTTTCCAAAAAATAGAAATTTCTAAATTGTTTCTCCATCTGCCATTAACTCTTGTGGAACACCTAAAGGGTTAACAAAGTTTGTAAACCCAGTTTTGAATACCTTGAGGATGTACTTTCTTAGATGGAGTCACTTTTTTGAAATTTCTATTCTAGGGGTGCAACAGGGGGCTTCAAATGGGACATGGTATAAACAAAACCAGTCCTGCAAAATCTGCCTTCCAAAACCCATATGGTGTTCCCCTCCTTCTATGTCCTCCCGTTTGGCCAAACAGTAGTTTACGACCACATATGGGGTGTTTCTGCAAACTACAGAATCAGGGCAACCCATTTTGAGTTTTGTTTGGCAGTTAACCCTTGTTTTACTCCTGGAAAAAATTGATTATATTGGAAAATTTTCCAAAAAATAGAAATTTCTAAATTGTTTCTCCATCTGCCATTAACTCTTGTGGAACACCTAAAGGGTTAACAAAGTTTGTAAACCCAGTTTTGAATACCTTGAGGGGTGTACTTTCTTAGATGGAGTCACTTTTTTGAAATTTCTATTCTAGGGGTGCAACAGGGGGCTTCAAATGGGACATGGTATAAACAAAACCAGTCCTGCAAAATCTGCCTTCCAAAACCCATATGGTGTTCCCCTCCTTCTATGTCCTCCCGTTTGGCCAAACAGTAGTTTACGACCACATATGGGGTGTTTCTGCAAACTACAGAATCAGGGCAACCCATTTTGAGTTTTGTTTGGCAGTTAACCCTTGTTTTACTCCTGGAAAAAATTGATTATATTGGAAAATTTTCCAAAAAATAGAAATTTCTAAATTGTTTCTCCATCTGCCATTAACTCTTGTGGAACACCTAAAGGGTTAACAAAGTTTGTAAACCCAGTTTTGAATACCTGGAGGGGTGTACTTTCTTAGATGGAGTCACTTTTTTGAAATTTCTATTCTAGGGGTGCAACAGGGGGCTTCAAATGGGACATGGTATAAACAAAACCAGTCCTGCAAAATCTGCCTTCCAAAACCCATATGGCGTTCCCCTCCTTCTATGTCCTCCCGTTTGGCCAAACAGTAGTTTACGACCACATATGGGGTGTTTCTGCAAACTACAGAATCAGGGCAACCCATTTTGAGTTTTGTTTGGCAGTTAACCCTTGTTTTACTCCTGGAAAAAATTGATTATATTGGAAAATTTTCCAAAAAATAGAAATTTCTAAATTGTTTCTCCATCTGCCATTAACTCTTGTGGAACACCTAAAGGGTTAACAAAGTTTGTAAACCCAGTTTTGAATACCTTGAGGGGTGTACTTTCTTAGATGGAGTCACTTTTTTGAAATTTCTATTCTAGGGGTGCAACAGGGGGCTTCAAATGGGACATGGTATAAACAAAACCAGTCCTGCAAAATCTGCCTTCCAAAACCCATATGGTGTTCCCCTTCTTCTATGTCCTGCCGTTTGGCCAAACAGTAGTTTACGACCACATATGGGGTGTTTCTGCAAACTACAGAATCAGGGCAACCCATTTTGAGTTTTGTTTGGCAGTTAACCCTTGTTTTACTCCTGGAAAAAAATGATTATATTGGAAAATTTTCCCAAAAATAGAAATTTCTAAATTGTTTCTCCATCTGCCATTAACTCTTGTGGAAGACCTAAAGGGTTAATAAAGTTTGAAAAAACAGTTTTGAATACCTTGAGGGGTGTAGTTTCTAGAATGGGGTCATTTTTGGGAGGTTTCTATTATCTAAGCCTCACAATATGACTGCAAACCTGAACTGGTCCATAAAAAGTGGGATTTTGAAGATTTCTGAAAAATTTCAAAATTTGCTTCTAAACTTCTAAGCCTTGTAACATCCCCAAAAAATAAAATATCATTCCCAAAATGCTACACACATGAAGTAGACATATGGGGAATGTAAAGCCATCACAATTTTTGGGGGTATTACTATGTATTACAGAAGTACAGAAACTGAAACTTTGAAATTTGCTAATTTTTCAAAAAAAATTGTAAAAATTTTATTTTTTGGTGCAAAAAAATTTACTTTTTTGACCCAATTTTAGCAGTGTCATGAAGTACAATATGTGACGAAAAAACAATCTCAGAACGGCCTGGGTAAGTCAAAGCGTTTTAAAGTTATGAGCACTTAAAGGGACACTGGTCAGATTTGCAAAAAATGGCCAAGTCCTTAAGGTGAAATAGGGCTGAGTCCTTAAGGGGTTAAAAATACAAAAAAAAATTAGGAAGTCTACAAAATTGCTTATAGTTTTGTGTTTTTAGTTGTGTTTAATATAATTGTCCAAAATAACCATATCAGTAACTTGACTTTATAATGCAGAACATGAAAGATCGTCTAGAGCACGAGGGGCTTTGTTTAACCATTCTCCCCTATGTCCAAGAGATAAGGACTCTGATCACCTACTCTATTTTATCTAAGAGAGTATAATATGACAATGGGGTTACTAAACAGGGCCAAATTAAGGAAAGAACAACAATGGAGCAGGTAAGAACTAAATAACACAAGTCCACCAAAAATAATCTCAAAGTCACAAATATTATATTACAGAATATTGTTTCACTATTAAACACTGGACAAATATTTAGAGGAAAAAAACTGTAATCCCACATGTACAATACAGTAGGAATCTTTACTCATTCACCTCAAGCAGATATGCTAGCAGCTCAGTTTTTTTTATTGTCTTATTGCAATTTCTCAAAGAGCGTTTGCTGAATGTTTCTATGTCTTGGTTTCTCTTTGTAATTTCAGACTATAATGCAACAAAAGTAAATCCTCCTGGGTGCTGCACTTCCTAGAAGAACGTCAAAATCCTAGGACTGCAGATGCTATATAGCAGTCAACATAGTATAAACCAACAAAAGATGCTTCACAAGAAGAACATTTTTACTTTACTCTTAAAAACAAGTCAAAGCAGCACTCATCAATAAAATATTTATACACCATGTTCCAAATTATTATGCAAATTTTATTTAAGTGTCACAGAGATTAAATATTTAGTTTTTCAGTTTATCTCATGGATGGCATTGTGTCTCAGGGTTTTTTTGATCACTGAAAACAATCTCGGACACCTGTGATAATTAGATTGGCAGGTGAGCCCAATTTAAGGAAAAACTACTAAAAGGAGGGTGTTCCACATTATTAAGCAGAGTATCATTTTCAAGCAATATGGGGAAGAAAAAGGATCTATCTGCTGCCGAAAAGAGTGAAATAGTTCAATGCCTTGGACCAGGTATGAAAACATTAGATATTTCACAAAAACTTAAGTGTGATCATGGCACTATTAAGACATTTGTGGCTGATTCAGAGCACAGAAGGGTTCATACAGATAAAGGCACATTGAGGAAGGTTTCTGCCAGATCCATGCATCAGATCAAGAGAGCAGCTGCTAAAATACCATTACATAGCAGCAAACAGATATTTGAAGCTGCTGGTGCCTCTGGAGTTCCACGAACATCAAGATGTAGAGTCCTCCAGAGTCTTGCAACTGTGCATAAACCTTCTATTCGGCCACCACTAACCAATGCTCGCAAGCAGAAACGGCTGCATTGGGCATAAAAATACATAAAGACTAATTTTCAAACAGTCCTGTTCACTGATGATTGCCATGCAACCCTGGATGGTCCAGATGGATGGAGTAATGAATAGTTGGTGAACGGCCACCCTGTTCTAACAAGGCTGCAATGTCAGCAAGGCGGTGGTGGAGTCATGTTTTGGGCCGGAATCATGGGAAGAGAGCTGGTCGGCCCCTTTAGGTTCCCCGAAGGTGTAAAGATGACTTCTGCAAAGTATGTGGAGTTTCTGTCTGACCACTTTCTTCCCTGATACAGAAGGAAGAACTTTGCTTTCCGTAATAAAATCATCTTCATGCATGACCATCTCATGCTGCAAAGAATACCTCTGCATCAATGGCTGCTATGGGGATAAAAGGAGAGAAAGTTTGCCTTTTTTTTCAGTGGGATTATCCATTCCCCCCAACTACCCCCACTTGCCCCCCCCCCCCCCCCCATTATTATCGCAGGAGCTGACTGAGGTCATCCACTCTGATCCTGGAGTACACCATACAAGAGAATTCAAATCCATCCTGCCCATATCTGTTCCCATTGTCTAAGCAGTTTTTTTCTCCTAAAATAATACATGTTCATAATTATTTATCCTGTTGACTAATTGTTTCCATTCCTCAAACTCAGGGAAATTTTCTGATCCCCATTTTTAAACTATTATTACTCTTGCAATTAATAGCCCTTTCAACCACGTTATATTTTCCTTCTTATGCTCTTTATCCATGTCCTGTATTGCCTCAAATATCTTACCCCAATATACACGAATGATCGGGCAACTCTATATGAGATGAATAAAACGTACTTGTTCATTTTAGCATTTTAAGCATCTATGATCCCTATCGTTATATATCTTAGTCAACAGTGAAGGAGTATAATATAAACAATGAATTATATTAAATTGTAATAATCTATGATTACTTGATATAAAAGCCATTTTACATAGTAGCATATTAACATAAGGCCGAAAAAAGACATTTGTCCATCCAGTTCGGCCTGTTATCCTGCAAGTTGATCCAGAGGAAGGCAAAAAAAAACCTGTGAGGTAGAAGCCAATTTTCCTCACTTTAGGGGAATAAAAAATTCCTTCCCTACTCCAATCAGGCAATTAGAATAACTCCCTGGATCAACGACCCCTCTCTAGTAGCTATAGCCTGTAATATTATTACACTCCAGAAATACATCCAGGCCCCTCTTGAATTCCTCTATTGTACTCACCATCACCTCCTCCTCAGGCAGAGAGTTCCATAGTCTCACTGCTCTTACCGTAAAGAATCCTCTTCTATGATTGTGTACAAACCTTCTTTCCTCCAGACGCAGAGGATGTCCCCTCGTCACAGTCACAGTTCTGGGGATAAATAGATGATGGGAGAGACCTCTGTACTGACCCCTGATATTTTTTTTTTACATAGTTATTAGATCTCCCCTCAGTCGTCTTTTTTCTAAAGTGAATAACCCTAATTTTGATAATCTTTCAGGGTACTGTAGTTGCCCCATTCCAGTTATTACTTTAGTTGCCCTCCTCTGGACCCTCTCCAGCTCTGCTATGTCTGCCTTGTTCACAGGAGCCCAGAACTGTACACAGTACTCCATGTGTAGTATGACTAGTGACTTGTAAAGTGGTAGGACTATGTTCTTATCACAGGCATCTATGCTCCTTTTGATGCACCCCATTATCTTATTGGCCTTGGCAGCAGCTGCCTGACACTGGTTTTTGCAGCTTAGTTTGCTGTTTATTAAAATAACTTTACATTTGTCAGTGTTAAACCTCATCTGCCACTTCTCTGCCCAAGCCTCCAATCTATCCAGATCCCTATGTAGGAGTGTACTGTCCTCTTCAATGTTAATTACTTTACAGTTTAGTGTCATTTGTGAAAATTTATATTTTACTATACAAGCCTTCTACAAGATGATTAATAAATATATTGAAGAGAATAGGGCCCAATACTTTTTTTCATATTTTTATAAAGCGTCTTCTCATTGCAGTGCACTCCTACACCCAATTTCCTGTTACCATTTATTCTCACGCTTAAATTTTATCATAATACCTAATCCCTTCCCAATTCTTTTATATATTTGTGCCATTGTAATCCTTATTTCATTGCTATTATAGCAAAAATCTGTAAACTCGCGATTCGCCGAACATATGGAGATATTTGGGCCCGCCATATTCTTTTACATTGTGAAAAACTTTGACCCATGACACATCCATCAGGTGGTACAGGACAGCCAATTGAGACTTTCAGCACATGGACATACCCCCTACCTTATAAATAAACCTGATCTGGGCGCCATTTTACATTCTGTCTTTTGCCAGTGTAGGGTCAGGTTGCTGTGTGAAGCAGGGACAGGCTGTTAGGGACACCAAACGCTAGCTAATAGGGCCACAAAAGTCCTTTTAAGCACTAGTATAGGTGTGCTATCAATAGTTGTGATACACAGAGGGGTGCAATATACTTATAATATACTTTTATAATTTGTCAAAAACACATAGATCTACAGGGTGGGCCATTTATATGGATACACCTTAATAAAATGCTATCTTCACAGCAGCAACATGCAGCATATGCAGATGTGCAGCACCTGAAACTATGGATACTGGAAGCCTGTGCTAGCATTTCTCCTGCGGTGTTGCTATCAGTGTGTGAAGACTGGGAGAAGAGGGTTGCATTGACAATCCAACAGAATGGGCAGCACATTGAACACATTTTATAAGTGGTCAGAAACTTGTAAATAACTCATGAAAGAATAAAGTTACGTTAAAACCAAGCACACCATTGTTTTTCTTGTGAAATTCCCAAAGTTTGATGTGTCACATGACCCTCTTCCTATTGAAAAAACAAAAGTTGGATTCAAAATGGCCAACTTCAAAATAGCCGCCATGGTCACCACCCATCTTGAAAGGTTTCCCCCCTCACATATACTAATGTGCCACAAACAAGAAGTTAATATCACCAACCATTACCATTTTATTAAGGTGTATACATATAAATGGCCCACCCTGTATATAGTGATCACCTGGAAGTCAGGGGCCTAGGGGCTTACTAGGGCCATTTTTATATGGGGTAAGGTTCCGGACGGGGTGGGTGGTCTGTGGTTAGGCTATCAGGGCCAGAATAGCACCCCCCTGTAGGGCAATATCAGGGACAGTTCTTTGCCCACCCTGTCCTTCAATACCATATCATCATCTAGCCCAGGGATAGATGTTTTTTGCTTTCCCTCCGGGATTCATGGGTGTGCACTGGAACCCCCCGGATTGTGGTAGGATATATGGTTTCTGATTTGGTGCCGCCGAGCACTTCTTATTGCCTGCCACATCTATGCTTTTTGCTTAACTTTAATAATTTAATTTATTTTCATTTTTAGGGATATCTTTTAGGGTCCATTCACACGTCCGCAAAATGGGTCCGCATCCGTTCTGCAATTTTGCGGAACGAGTGCAGACCCATTCATTTTCAATAGGGCCAGAATGTGCTGTCCACATCCGCATTTGAGGATCCGCACTTCCCCATCCGTGATTCTGCTTCTGAAAAAAAAAAAAAATAGAACATGTCCTATTCTTGTCCGCAATTGCAGACAAGATTAGGCATTTTCTATTATCGTGCCGGCGATTTGCATCCACAAATTACGGAATGCACATTGCCAGTGTCCGTGTTTTGTGGATTCGCAATTTTCAGATCCGCAGAACACTTACGGACATGTGAATGGACACTTAGGCCTCATTCAGACGGCCAACATGTCCGTAAAAAAACTGATGGCATTCAGTATTTTTGCGGACCCATAGACTTCAATAGGGGCATATCCTGATTTTTACGGACAAGTATAGGACAAGTTTCATTTGTTTTGTAGAACCTTGGAATACAAAAGGGCCCCATAGAAGAAAATGGGTCAGCATCTAATCCGCAAAAAAAACTGATCCGCATTTTTGCGGATAGCATACGGCCGTCTGAATGAGCCCTTAATAGTAACAATATTAAAGGTTACGTTTTATCTTTATGTATATTCTAATGGATTACCTTCCTTGTACAATGTTATATTATACTTTCTAACATAGAAAGTATATTATAGTGCATTTGTATTGTGCGGCAGTTGTGTGCGGTTCTGCTGCGATACCGCAGGTATAAAGAGGGACAAGCGTTATTGGAACAAATAATTTCTACTGGTGTGATATACCAGTTGCCCCCCCAAAAAAGTTATTAAAGCAGGGGTTGTATATACCAATAATATACTTTCTATATATTGCATTTAGGTAGTCCAACAGGGCACATTTCAGAGAATTTCCCTTTAAGACGCATAAAAATTTCCCCTGATTAAGACACATATTTTTTGTTGGAATTTTTGTCATTGATCCCCCTTTAGTATGTCACTGTCCATGTTGTGGGACTATATGTGCACTTCTACTAAGTATTTGATGGCTGCAAATATTTGCCTGCCATTAAAGAGGTTCGTCCATCAATAATCCCTAATCATAAAATATCTCTTATCCTTTGTGCAATTTATATGCGTGTTTTAATTGTGCGTACCTAAAAACTCAGTCAATTTATCAACCACTTCCCCTGCACACAGCTACTCAAGTGAACTTATTCTCCCTTGTGTAATTAGATGTGACAACATCACTATACCCCTCTTTTCCCAAAATGTATAATCTTCCAGTGACAAATTTACATTATGCCATAATGGAGTGTAATGAGCTTGAGATAGCCCAAATATCTTTCTAATTGTATTCCATACATTCTGCGACATTCTACTTATCGGGCATTTTTTCCCCAGTACTCCCAAATAATCTGTTTTCAAAATACTGAAGATATCTTTCTGGGTCCCTTAACATTTGCTTATTTTTTTGTAAATTCTTTATTTATGAAGAGTTTTTCATAAATTAGACAAAGTAACATGGCATACTTTCAAGGCAGGAATATTTAAGGCATAATATTAGACAACAGTCTACTTGGGAGGACAATCCCCACACAAGTAGGTATGAAATGATAATTAATCAGAGGCGTAAGCCAGTACATTTAATGCAAACATGTAATCAAGCCTGAGCATCATGTCAGTTTAAGTAAAAGTGCAAGGTAACCAAAATTCTGGTCATTAGGGCAGTGTTACATGAGTGCACACCTGCCTAGTTCCTTATGTTGAATAGCTCTGTCAACATATTAACAGATAACAAGAACATGTAACAGATAGTCGAATGGGTCCAATAGGGTATTTGATTATCTGGGAGCGAAGTTATAATGGAATCACCGAGGTGAATAAGGTGTGTATGTAGCCTAATGCAAGTCAGGGTAACGTTAATAAAATCTTATTTGTTCAAGTACGTGAGTTTAGTTATATGATATGTGAGATGATATGTGAGAGAGGGAGCAAGATGTCCCGCCTAGGCGAGGTCTAAGAATGATGGGGCAGGAGACTCCGTGAGTAGTGGAAGTTAGGTAAGCTCTAAAAGCTGGACATAATGAACTTGAGAACTCAAGTAGTCATTGTAGAAATTCAACCAGGGTTGCCATATTTTTTTAGAAATGCATACCTATTGCCCATATCCCAGCTCAACATTTCCTCCATGAGGCACATCTGGTGGGTTTTCTCCACCCATTCTTTCAAAGAAGGAGGGTCTAAGCTCCTCCATCTAGAGGGGATAATATATTTAGCTGCAGCTATTATGTGTGTGGCCAGACTGTCAAAGGAGGGTCGGAATCCACCCTGGGGTAGTCATAACAGAACAAGAGCTGGTGTTAGTAAAATCTTGGAACCACAAACTCTATTAATAATTTGTTCTATTTCAGACCAGAAGTCAGATTTTTCTACAAGACCACCAAATGTGAGAAATGGAGCCCCTTTCCTCTTGGCATCTCCAGCACTTGTCTGATGGGGAGAGGTGCGCTCTATGGAGGAAGTCAGGAGTCTTGTACCACCTTGATAAAATTTTGAAGGAGTTCTCTTGAATGCGAACACATCTCGAGAAACCATGTGAGTTTTTCAAGATCATCCCAACATCTTCATCTGAGAGGGAAATCTGAAGTTCCCTTTCCCATGCCCTTAAGTAAAAAGGCCTCTCTAATGAAGAATCAAGTATCAGTTGAGAATATATCTTTGAAAGAGTTTTTGGGGGGGAAGTTGGTAACAGAGTGTAGTTTTCAAGCGAAGTGGGGTCGTTAAGTGACTGTTCGCACAATTTCTTGTATTTTTTGCAACATAATTCGAGATCTAGTTCTACTAGTCTAGACCATAAATGCCTGGGTACTAGGGTTTGGGCCTTGGTTAGAAATTCCAAAAGGACTTTGGTTCCAGTCAGATCAGAGATCCTGAGTTCATCTAAGTGTAACCAAGCTCTATGGAAGTCTCCCATTCCCTTATTGAGGAAAAACGGAAGGGTGGAAAGGGGAGCTATAGGTGAAAGTTTATTAGTAGACATTGATAGAGCCTCGGGCTTACCACAAACCTGGAACATACATCGAGTTAGGGCGCTAAGGGGTTTTGTCTTTTTTAGTCGGTGCGTGAACCCAGAGTCGGTTCAAGGCCTTGTCTCCCAATAAAACCTTCTAAAGGTCAACATGTAGGGCTTTGTTATGTGGCCTAGCCAACTCAACCCATCTTTCCAGTTGAATAGCGTGAAAGTATGTTTTTAAGTCAGGAAGGGATAATCCACCTTTGTTATGTTTACTAATTAGGAGACAATAAGCCAACCGAGGTTTTTTGTTGGACCATAGGAACTTACTAAATAAGGCACGGAATTCAGAGATGAATTTATTTGACAGCGGTATAGGTAGACATCTCAGAGTATAAAGAATCTGTGGTAGGGCATATGTGGATTTTTCTTACCCAACCACTAGAGGAAGGGGAGTTTAATGGATGCCAGGTAGGATTTAATTTTGCTAAATTAGGGGGCGTAGTTGAGTCTAAACATTTGCTTATTAAACACTGAATAAACCCATCCCCGCCATAACCGTTTACACCATTGAATTTGTGCAGCCATGTAATAACCCTGCATATAAGGGCGAGACACCCCTCCTTCTCTGCTAACCATAGATATTTTTGCTTAATTTGGACTCGCTTTCAAATCCGCATATCAAATCAATTATAATCCTTTCCAACAAATTCAAAAAGGAATCTTTTATCCAAATTGGGCATGCGGTCAATATGCATAGGACTTGGGGTAGTAATAGCATTTTCACTAGATCAATTCTTTCCACTTAGGCCAGCGAAAGCTTCTGCCATACTCTTATGTTTTAACTTATTAATTATCAGGGATAGATTTAAATTACTATAATCCTTCAAATTAATTTTGATCCCTAAATACTCAAACTGTTCTGTAGGTTTAAGTGTTCGACATTGGTGACATTGCCACCAACTTGTCGGTTCAGTGGCAATAATACCGATTTTGCCCAATTTATTTCAAATCCCGAAATGGCTCTAAAATCATTTACAGTCCTCATAAAATAAGGAAGGATTTTACATCCTGCTTTCAAAAAAATCAATACATCATCTGCATATAGGCTTATTTTATCTCTAATTCCACCTTGCGCAAATTCTAATATCCTATCATCCATCCTGATCTTACAGGCGAGTGGTTCTAGGAAGATTCTGATTAACAGAGGAGGAAGACATCCCTGTCTAGTGCCTTAGTATAACTTAAATCAATCTGACTATACCCCATCAACATTTGTTCTAACAGTTAGACAACTGTTTAATAACCACACCCACTTAATAAAGTTTTCCCCCATATTAATTTTATTCAAAACCTTCCAGAGGAATTTCCACTCTACCCTGTCGAATGCTTTTGCTGCATCCGTTGACAGGATGGAGGGGTCCTCCCCTTCGCCTTATTGAATATTTACCAATACTCTGTGTATATTTGTTGTTTGGGCATGCCTTATAGGCATAAACCCTGCTTGATCAGGATGAATCAACTTATATACCACTTTCTTAAGCCTATTTGCGAATACTTTCGCACATATTTTAAAGTCTGTATTTAATAAAGATTTTGGTCTATATGATCATATTTCCTGTAATCCTTATCTTTCTTTAGGAGGAGTATAATAGCCGATTACAATAAAGAGGGTGGTAGACTTCCTACTTCTCTAGATTCATTCAAAACTTAATACAGATATAGTAACCCCCCCCCCCCCCCATATTGCCTATAAAATTTGAAATGGGAGTTCATCTGAGCCCGGGGAGGAATTTCCCCAGATATCTCTTACAGCTTCCATTAAATCACATAACTGTATGGGGGTATTTAGTATCTCCATTTCCTCATACGTTAAAACTGGTATATCTATCATGTTTTAAATATGAATCTATGTCCTCATCTTTCCCTCCCACCTCAGATTGATATAATGTGGAGTAATAGTCGCCTCTCGCCTAAAAAATTCCCGATTTTAATTATTTTACTATCCTTCATCTTAATACTAGTGTTGATCGAGCACCAAAGTGCTCGGGTGCTCTGGCAGAACACATTGGGATGCTCGGGTGCTCCACTGAGCACCCGAGTATAATGGAAGTCAATGTGTTTTTGGCTCATTATAAAAGTATAGTATAAGTATATTGCACCCCTCAGTACATCACACCTATCAATAGCACACCTATACCAGTCCTTAAAAGGACTTTTGTGGCCCTATTAGCTAGCATTTGGTGTCCCTAACAGTCTGTCCCTGCTCAACACAGCAACCTCTCCCTACACTCGCAAAACACTAAAAGGAAGGAGCAGGTTGTCTCTGCCCTGTCAATAAGTCTAGGGCCTCTGAGGGCCACCAGGGTTTTCTAGGTTCCTGTGTATGGGCATCTCTACCATTGAGAGGTGCCCATACGGATAGGAGTTAGGGCCAGGAGCAGGGTTTCATAGGTGGTGACCCTTTTTGTTTCCTAGCGGTGAGGCCTAGTGTCTTTTCCCTTCTGTCTTGTTGTCTTTTGGTGTTCTCCCCTACTACATCCGTGACACCTGCCTTTTGCCAGATGAACGTTACGACGGTACAGTGGAAGGTGAAGTGTAGGACAAATAAGAGGAGAAGGAGAAGAGGCATGATGTGGAGCATCAGGAGTGTGGCTTTGTGGGTTCTGACGTTGTTTCTCTCACTGGGCTCGTTGATGGGAGGCCAGGTGCCTTCTTAAGGCGGTCGTCACTGGGTGAGTGTTGGGCTTACCGCAACTTATGCTTTGACAGCACAGGCTGCAGATGGCAGCACTATTGTCAGCAGCTGAAACGTTTCAAAAAGCCCACACTGCGGAGCCATGTGCCGGCATCCTGGGAGCACCAGATGTGACCGTGCATGATGGATGGCTCGCTACAGATACATTTGAGGTCTGCTTTTTGCATCTTGTGCACTGCAAATTCTGCCTGCTTCTCCTCGTTCTCCTCCCTATCTGCTTCTCCGTCTCTCACTCTGAATTCCCCTCCTCTTCCTCTCTTTTGGGCACCCACGTGACGTCTATTGACACGTCTTCATCGTCACCTTCACCACCACTGACATTAGAGATCTCGGAGTAGGCAGCAACAGCGGGGACTACTCTTCTTGGGCTGATCTGGGCACTTTCGTCAGACCGATGGGTGGCGACTGTTGCTACATCCTTTTTCTGATCCAATGCCAAGAACGGCTGCGCAATGATAAGGTCTGGGAATGGATGGGGAAATAATTCCTATGACTCAAGTGGAGGGGCTATGGTGGTGGTGGTGGTGTCTTTGGGGGTGCTAACTGCAGCGAGTGGGAAGGGTGCTGATACAGAGGATGAAGATGGTGCAGAAGCAGTAGGCTTATTGAGCCACTCAACCGACTCTGGTGCATCCTTTGACATATCGCACGCACCTTCTCCAACTTCCCAATCAGGCTCCGGCCTGTTGCACCTGCCCAACCCCTACCACCCCTGCAGAATGGCCTGCTTCTTCCTCTGCCTGTCATTTTCAAATGACCCTTTGACAAAGTCCCTATAGAATAGCAGTATTTGTGGAAGCAGGTATATAGAACCCCTTAATGATTATTTGCTGGAAGCAGGTATATCAAACCCTTTAATCATTTTTGTTTTGGGGGGGGGGGCAACAGGTATATCACACCAGTTGCAATTAGTTGTTCCAATAGTGTTTGTCCTTCTGTATAGCTGTGGTATCTTAGCAGAACCACACACAACTGCTACACAATACAAATGCACTATATAGAAAGTATATTATAGGTATATCACACCCCTGCCTCAATCAGTTTTTTTGGGGGGCAACGGGTAACACACACCAGTTGCAATTAGTTGTTCCAATAGCGTTTGTACCTCTATATAGCTGTGGTATCTCAGCAGAACGGTACACAACTGCTACACAAAACAAATGCACTACATAGAAATTATATTATAGGTATATCACACCCCTGCTTCAATCATTTTTTTTTTTTTTGGGGGGGGGGGGCAACTTTTATATCACACCAGTTGCTATTAGTTGTTCTAATAGCATTTGTCCCTCTGTAAAGCTAAGGTATCTCAGCAGAACTGCACACAACTGCTGCATAATACAAAGACACTATATAGAAATTATATTATAGGTATATCACACCCCTGCCTCAATCAGTTTTTTTGAGGGACAACTGGTATATCACACCAGTTGCAATTAGTTATTCCAATAGCGTTTGTCCCTCTGTATAGCTATGGTATCTCAACAGAACTGCACACAACTGCTGCATAATACAAAGACACTATATAGAAATTATATTATAGGTATATCACACCCCTGCCTCAATCAGTTTTTTTGAGGGACAACTGGTATATCACACTAGTTGCAATTAGTTGTTCCAATAGCGTTGTCCCTCTGTATAGCTGCGGAATCTCAGCAGAATTGCTCACAACTGCTACACAATACAAATGAACTATATTGGAATTATATTATAGGTATATCCCCCTGCCTCAATCAGTTGTTTTGGGGGCAACTGGTATATTACACCAATAGCAATTAGTTGTACTTTTTATTAGTATTAGTTTGACCCTGTGTATAGCTGCTGAATCTCATCAGAACCACACACAACTGCTGCACAATACAAATGCCCTATATATCACACCCCTGCCTCAATCCGTTTTTTTGAGGGGCAACTGGTATATCACACCAGTTGCAATTAGTTGTTCCAATAGAGTTTCTCCCTCTGTATAGCTGCGGTATCGCAGCATAACCGCACACAAACATTGCTAGACAATACAAATGCACTATATAGAAAGTATATTATAGGTATATCACACCCCTGCTTCATTCAGTTTTTTTTTTTTTGGGGGGGGGGGGGGGCAACTGGTATACAACACCAGTTGCAATTAGTTATTCCAATAGCTTTTGTCCCTCTGTATAGCTAAGGTATCGCTACAGAACTGCACACAACTGCTGCACAATGGAAATGCACTATAACGAAATTGTATTATAGGTATATCACACCCCTGCCTCAATCTGCTTTTTTGAGGGGCAACTAGTATATCACACCAGTTGCAATTAGTTTTTCCAATAGGAAAGGGTGGGCAAAGAGCTGTCCCTGATATTGCCCTACAGGGCGGTGCTATTCTGGCCCTGATAGCCTAACCACAGACCACCCGCCCTGATAGGAGAGACCCCTTCTGGAACCTTACCCTATATAAAAATGGCCCTAGTAAGCCCCTAGCCTCTAGGCCCCTAACTTCCAGGTGATCACTATATAGATCTATGTGTTTTTGGCTCATTATAAAAGTATAGTATAAGTATACCCCTCAGTACATCACACATATCGATAGCACACCTATACTAGTCCTTAAAAGGACTTTTGTGGCCCTATTAGCTAGAGTTTGGTGTCCCTAACAGCCTGTCCCTGCTCAACACAGCAACCTCTCCCTACACTGGCAAAACACTAAAAGTAAAATGGCGGCCAGATCAGGTTTATTTATAAGGTAGGGGGTATGCTCATGTGCTGAAACGTCTCAATTTGCTATCCTGTACAGCCTGATGGATCTGTAATGGGTCAAAGTTTTTCACAATGTAAAAGAATATGGCGGGCGCGACCATCTTCATATGTTTGCCGAATTGTGAACAGGCAAAGTTTGCCACAAAACGAGTGCCGGGCGAACCGCAATGCCATCTTGACTTTAGCGACCCCCCATCACTACAGAAATACAGTGCCCCATACCTCTTACATCCAGTGACGTCTCCTTTGATGTAGATGTTACCTGTCCTCGTCTTCTCCTTTCAGACCAGACCACAATTTTGTCACCATTGTCTGTCTCTGCAGTTTGACAACAGAAAAAAATCTTAGTTTACTACTTTTCCATTATCCTCCCATCTTCTGGACAAATCATCCTACTACCCCCAATACTGTGCCGCTTTGCTCCCCAATAATATACTGCAGAAACAGATAGTACCCCTGATAATACTAGTACCACACAGAGCCCCCCATGTAAAATACCTCTTCTTTGTGGCCTCAGTAGAAGCCCTCATATTGCCCCATAATAGTGTGCCAGTATCAAGTGCCTCTCCATTTTCCCCCATTTGCCAGTAACAAGTGCCTCTCTCCCCCATGTGCCAGTATCAAGTGCCAAACCCCCCCATGTGCCAGTATCAAGTGCCAACTCCCCCATGTGCTAGTATCAAATGCCATCCCCATGTGCCACTATCAAGTGCCAACCCCCCCATGTGCCAGTATCAAGTGCAAACCCCCCACTTATACTTACCTCCATGGCAGCTATGCAATGAAGGCCTCTTCCGGCCTGCGTCCCACGCTGTGTGGCTCAGGCGTGATGACGTCATCGCGCTGCCTGCACCGGCCTCTGATAGGCTGCCGGGACAAGGCCCGAAGCATATCAGATGAACACGGAAGGGAGACGCCTCTCCCTCCCCTGCCCCACAGCACAACCATCTGTATAGGTGTCCTGAGGATGGCGATACAGATGACTATGGAGATGAACGCTTCCACAATGGAAGCGTTCATCTCCCTGTGATCTGCCGGTGTCGGGTGGTTGGCTTGGAGGCCCGGGGCAATTGCCCCCCTTACCTCTATGGAAGTGCAGGCCCTGGCAGCATGCATGCCCTATGAGTCAGTGAGCAGGTAAGTATGAATGTTTTATTTATGGATGCAGGCTGTGGCCACTTGTTAAGAACTCAGTACTCCCAGAGAACCCCTTTAAGTCACCTGAATTCTGTGATTACTTAATTTTTTTGAAAAAAAAAATAAAAAAATGTTTTAATTTGGTTAAGGTGGTTAAAAGGTGTCCTCTTCATTGTTTATCAGGCACAGCTTTGTAGATATTTGTCAGGTACATTGCCATTGTACTTTCAGCTAGCCAACAACCAGGCCCCTACATTTCTGACACTGATGGTCTATAGTAAGGATAGGCCAGTAATTTTGTAGAGCTGAAGAAAAGGAATATAAATGGAGAGTTTGGCACCACAATGTGTTTCACTATTTTTAAACTGCATCTAAAACTGTCTGTATGGATTTTCCAAATTAATTTTCTTTTTCATAGTGCTCACCTTACTGAAGCACAAGTGGTAAATCCTCAGGCATGGAAAATATAAAATTCCTTTTTTGTTTGACTTCTGAAGATCCTAATATGTTCCTTCCTTTTAACTATTTTCTGGAATTGTACATTTTTGATCTAATAAAATAAACCAGTCACTTGCACAGTGTTAATTCATGGTAAATTACTGTATAGCAGGAAAGAAAGGAGTCTACTTCTTGGATGATAAATCACATTAACCTTTATTTTTGGCAGCACTACAAACATATCTAATCTTTAGAAATTTAACAAGCAAACAGGAATTGTAGAAAGTCTGTAAAAGGATAAAATGTAGTAGTTATTTAGCTACAATTTAGTTTTTATAAAACATTTTCATCAATGTAGAAAAGAAGATCTAAGATATTTCTTAATCTACACAAATTATTTCTATGACATCCCAAGTCATGATTTTCTGATCACCACTGTGCTAAATGATGTTGAAAATTGTGGGAGATTATAAAACGGTATCCAGCTTTTTTCCCCAGAAGCAGTGTCATTCCTGCCCATGGGCTATACTTGAAATTGACACTTAACCATAATAAATTAATAGAACTGGGCTGAAATGCCAGATACAGCCCATGGACAAGAGTGATCAAATTTAAAAACACAAATAATCTTTAACCTTTAGAGTCCCAGCGCCATACATGTAAGGCCAAAAGAGGAGATTTAAATATTGTGCCCACTCGTGAGCGCAGTGGAAGCCATAGCCACTGGGTCTTTGTTGTTTCAAACAGCAGAGGCTCAAGGCTAATGTCTTTTACTGGTGATATAGTACTAATCTCAGAAATTTAACCCTTTAAGTGTCATGGTAAAATGCGACCATGGCATCTAAATGCTGGAAACCTGAAAGCTCAAACCTCTGGACAAGGAACAGCTTGCCTTTGTGGCGAGCGGAGGAGCTATGACTTTGCTCAGATAGCAGGGCTCCATATCATAACAGCAACCAAGTCTTACATTGAGAATTTATTGAACTACAATGTAAGCACATGTCCCAAAATGCCTGAACTATATATATATTTATCCCATACGGCAAATGGCATAATGAAAGAAAATGGTTGTTTTGCCATTTTTTCATCACTTCACTTACCAAAAAATAATTTAATAAAATGTGATCAGAAAAGCAAATACCTGCTGAACTGGTATCAATAAAAATTACAGATTGTCTCATAAAAAAATGAGGGTACACCACACACAGGGGGTAGGATAGTGACCACTGTGCTCCACCCTCACCCCTGGCCCTGTCTACTTGCCTCGCAAGTCCTGATGACAGGGGACAACTGAACGGCAGTCCCTAACTTAGGATACATGCTGGGAAGACGGACAAGACAAATAACGGAACGTGAACGGACTGGGTCAATATCTAGAGAGCTATGCACTACCAAGGAATAAGCAGAGAATAGTCAGGAGAAGCAGAGGTCAAATACCAGGAGAGAAACAAAGTACAACAGGAGTCCGCAAAGAATAGTCAGGTGGAAGCCGGGGTCAGAATACCAGGAGAGTAGCTCAGTACAGGAGGAGCAGGCAAAGGATCGTCAGGGGACACAGGATCAGGTAAGTGTACAGGAAACCAAACAATCGCCAGGTACCTAATTAACAGGCAACCTGTGGCCAGCAGGCTGCCTGTTAAATACTGGCAGGCTGAGGTCATGTGACATGGCCAGCGCCACATGACCCGCACCAGGGAGAACAGCCGAGCACTGAGTGTCCAGCTCGGTGCTTAGACTTCCCCTGGTTAATGGGGGAACCGGCTGTGCGGAGGTGACGTGCGCGGCCGGTCTGTCCTGCCCCCTGTCACCTAGGAGATAAGGGCACTGTGCGCGTCCTCTCTCCTGCACAGCAATGGGACGCCGACGGCGCTGAGGAGAGCAAGCGCCTCGGCATCCCGTGACAAAACAGTTGTAAGTTTGCAGGTGACAGTCCTAACTAAAATATCAAATAAAGAACAATGAAACAAGCTGGGGTCAAAACTAGGAAGGTGCAGATTAGTGGTGACTGAATAGAAGAATCCACAGTGGAATTAGACCAGAAGTTTAGGAAAAATGTGATTTGCCACAAAGTCAAATTTTCTCGGGCTTTGCGGTAAAGAATCAGACTTTTTCTAAAATGGCTGCTGCATGTGTTACAAAGTAAAAGTAAGAAGCCCAAAAAACATATGACCCATAATGCAGAGTAGCTACATAATTAGTAGATTAGCCATCCCCTGTGATGTCGCAGCCCTATAAAAGCCTTATTCCACATGGTCTCCACCATTTTAATATGAGCTGAGCATAGGGAAAGATGTGAGAAGCACTTATGCTCTAGGGACAGAGATGCAGAGACCTTTTAATTGAATATTAGATGGAGAGAGTGCAGGGACAGTGCAGGAACACTATAGGGAGAGTTTTTAGACACTATAGGGAGAGCATAGGGAGCCTGCAGGGACAGAGCAGGTTGAATGTAATTGTCTCATACATCTTTGATCCAAAAGTTTGGTGCAAAATCTTAGGCCCACATTTTTCTAATGAAGCTCTACCTACTCTCCATTAAAACCTTCCACTTGTCAAGCATATAGGAAAAAAGTGTGAAAGTGTAGAAACCCTAAATACTCCAAATTGCACCACATTTTTATGCAGATTTTTGACAATACATTAGAAATTATTCCACCTGTTACTCTTTGCATGATTTTCATCATATATGTTGCTATATGATTCCATTGTTTTGCAATAAAAGTTATTCAACAATAAAATGAAATAATTGTTTACTGGGGATTTATTTTATTTTTTTAAATAGTATACTGTATTTTTTTTATTGTATAATTTTACAATATAATAACAGTTCTGATGCCTGTTGTTTTATGATATTACCCCAGGTTGTGCAGCCAAACAAAATAACAAAATGTGTCTGAGTAATTTATAATCTAAAAAAAAAAAAAAAAAAAGGTTCATTGCTTTTTAATTATCATGTACTTTTTAAACATATTGCTTTCTGGTGAATTCACATCACTGAAGTGCCAAGGATCTCATTACACTTGACCTCATTAACATTTTAAAAATTAGATATGACTAACTAAAGACAAAGAGACAATTATTTTGTCAACTGGGTGTAAAGAAAATGCATCTTTTTATAAGGGAGTAGAAGAACAAATATATTCTACAGAATGAACATATATCTTTATGCTAACAAAATACTTACATGCAAAACTATTAATAGACGTAGCAAGGTTGCTTCACGATATTACTTTTAAAGGGGTTGTCCGAGTTATGAAACAAAAAAATATATAGCACTGTAAATCTGATGGGCAGCAATATATAACTAAGCTAAGCAAGTTTTTAGGTAAAAAATATATATTTCCTATTTTTTTCTGGTTCTCTTCTGGCCATTTACCTGCAATAATAACAATCTCTGCCCCTCCCCCTGCTCTGCAAAGGGAGTTAATACAAGTGCTGCCATGAGTGACATGTCTGCATGCTGGGAGACTCAGCAGCATGTTGTATGTGTCGGACTACAAGTCCCAGCTGTACAATGACACACTTCTGATACACACAGGATCTTCCCCCTACCTGTTCTTGTGCAAAACTCCTCTAGTCTGTCAGCTCCTGTGCCCAGCATTTGTCTCCTCACTGCCTGCAGATACTCAGTAAAGCCTTCAGCCCTGAGTCTGTGCAGCTGAAGGAGTTAAGAATCCAGGGAGAGAGCAATAAGCAGCAGCAGACAGCAATGAAGGGAGGTGTGTCCAGCACAGTGATGTCTCTTGTACAGGCACACATCTGCTCTTTCAGGCTTGTGCACAAATCGTCATCAGAGCAGGGAGAGAAGCTGACATCACAGGTCATGTGACCCTCTGTGAAATCTGAGAAACCAGCAACTGGAGATAAAGCAAGTGAATTGTAAAGTCCTTTTATTTGCCTAGTTAGAAATATACAAAGAACAACAAAATAGCTCAGACAACCCCATTAATATAAAGTACAATATCCATGATTAGACTTTTTACCTTAAAGAGTAAGTCCACTTATAGGACACTACAAACTATGTAAGTGGTGAGACATTTAAAACTGACCTAAGTGGATGCTTCAGGAAAGGCAAGAAAACTTACTATCATGCCATGGAACTTCTCCTGTCATAAGTTTTACACTTTGAGGACACCTGACATGCTTCATAAGTGGAGTTACACCTTGAGGAGGACCTGTCACTCCTCCTGTTGTGCCTGTTTTAGAAACTAGTTGCTTTTCACATGCAATAACATTACTGCAATATCTCTTCATATAACTCTATGTCGTGCTATTCCACTAGAGGTGTGTAAATGACTTTACAGCTAGGTTTTACCATTTGGGGGTATGTGCCTCCACCGTATGACACTGGTACCATTGATGGATAATGGCAGACTGGGTTGGGACACACCCTAACAAGTAACACTGGGTTGTCAATTCATTCATATATTTATAGCAGAAATAATGAAATAGAGAAATGGCACAACATAGAGTAATACGAATAGATGCTCCAGAATAATCATGTAATATCGAATAAAATTATTCATGAAGACATACATTTAGGGAGGTGTGGCAGGAAACATACAAAACAGCACTTTGCAAAAAATAAACATATGGATTATAAATAGAGAGGAGTAAAGTTTTAAAAAATTCAATTCTGCCGGTTTGCCAAATTTTTTAAACAAATTTGGATCAATCTGAATTTATTTGTGGTGAATCATGTTAAAAAATGGCTATTTCCTGCCTGCAGAGAGCCTTTATAGTGGTGTAGAACACTATGCCTTGCAGTAACACGACTAGAGAGTCTGGTAGTTAAATAATACTGTGAGTCATGCAGATGACAGGTGTCACTCTTAGAATCCCTGCACACTCCACTTATTTGGGAAGTTACGGGGCCAACAATGACCAAATAACTCAAGTATGAGTCTTACAGGTCAATGTTAGCGCCAAGAAGAAATGCACTCCTTTTACACCGTCGTCAGCTGATTTCACATAGATGTCTACAGAACCTGTTCTATTAAATGCTTATACAAGTAGATCCCCCCAACAGAGTGGAGAGGGCGTCAGCAGTAAGTTTGTCTTGACATCTAGTGATGGACGAAGATCGGCCGAGACGAAGCGCAAACGCGATCGAATTATTGTGAACCACAAGTTCGCGGCAGGCCCCATTCACTTTAATGGAAGGCGAACCTGAAAAACCTTCAGGTCATATTTGCAGCCACCAAATACTTATTAGAAGTGCACAAATCGTTCCACAACATGGACAGTGACATACCAAATGGGGATCAATGGCAAAAATTCCCACAAGAAAGATGTATTTTAATCAGGGGCCATTTTTATGCGTCTTAAAGGGAAACTGTCAAAAATGTGCCCTGCTGGAGCCTATAAAAAATTTGTTTTAGAACACGGGAGTACAGGCCCCAAACATTAGGCATTCACCGGACATAAAACATCAAGTGATTATGTGGCTGGAGGTACTGTATATTAGACGGTCATTGGATATCAATTTTAATGCAGGCCAGTGGAGTATAGGCCCAAAACATTGTACAGAAAAGAACAATTGATAATGTGGCTGGAGTTACATTATGCGGTCACCGTAGAACAATTTTAGTGTTGGCCAGTAAGATTATAGGCCCCAAAAATTATGCATTCACCATACAGAAAAGATCAAGTGGTTATATGGCTGGAGGGATATTATGCTTCACAGGATAACCATTAATTCTAAGACATAACTTTTATTCGTCAATATTAAAATATTGGACCCTTAAGTATGAATATAAATGAAAAGAAAATACAAAATCAAATCAAGAAATCTACATATCGCTGGTCTCCTTGGTAGCAGGAAGGGCAGCTAGGTATGATTATGATGGATTCAATGGGGCAATATCCTAGTTATACACAAGGACTGCAATGTAACAGGACAAATATAATTCATATGTCAATGTAGCAAGTATCCTCCAGAAAAGGAGCAGGCAGCCTGTATAGTATGATTAGGCATAGTAGGCAGCCTGTATAGTATGATTAGGCATAGTACAGCATGTTATATTATTAAGAAGGTTTGCCAACATGTCAAAAATGCACATATATTAACAATAACATGGGTCAAGAGATATGCTATATTTGCATGACTGGAGCAAACATAATATTCAAATTTATATGTCAAATGATATTATATCAATATTCAGGCTTGCAATGGTGTCAAATGTATATATATGTATAGACCACCAGTTAGTACTTGCGTGACCAGTATTGTGTCCCTGCAAATCGATTCAACATATGGATAGAGGAGGAGGTGGTAGTGCCGTCAGAGGGAAGGTGCCAGAGTAGACGTCTGGTGTCCCGGCGTGCCTGCTGTATGGTCCGGGATATGGAGGAATATTAGACAGTCAATGGAAATCAATTTTACTGCAGGCCAGTGGATTATAGGTCCCAAAAATTATTTGTTCACCGTACAGGAAACATAAAGTGATTATGTGGCTGGAGGTATATTAGACGGTCAATGGATATCAATTTTACTGTAGGCAAGTGGACTACAGGGTCCATAAATTATTCATTCACGGTATAGAAAAGAACAATTGTATAACAATTTTACTGTTGGCCAGTTAGACTATAGGCCCCAAAATTTATCCATTCACCATACATAAAAGATCAAGTGATTGTGTGGCTGGAGGTATTTTAGATGGTCGATGGATATAAATTTTAGTGCAGGCCAGTGGACTATAGGCCCCAAAAATTATTCATTCACCGGACAGACAACATTAAGTGATTATATACAGTAGCTGGAGGTACGTTAGACGGTAACCGTATAACAACTTTACTTTTGGCCAGTTAGATGACAGGCCCCAAAAATTATGCATTCAGCGTACATAAAAGATCAAGTGATGTTGCTGGAGGTATATTAAATGGTAATTGATATCAATTTCACTGTAGGCCAATGCAAATATATGTCAAATACATATGTTTAAAAGAACAAAAAATATAAAATTGGATTAAAGATAACGAAATCCCCCCTCTTGAGTAAACCCCAAATGATAATAGTTGAAATTCGATAACATGTGGTCGTCACAGGTGTTGAATTCCTCCATGGCTCCAAACATTAGGCATTCACCAGACAAAAAAGGCCTTTTCTGCCGCTGTATTTACATAAGACAAGGACCATTAATTGTTTTGGGTGTTGGCAGATATGTGTGGGCTGGCATGAGGAAATTCAATTAAACGTGGTTGTCACAGGTGTTGAATTACTCTGAGATCCTTGCCTCATTAATTTTTTGAAATGTGAAGTAGTCCACACTGTCGTGAGCTAGGCGAGTGCACTTATCGGTCACAAATTCCCCTGCTGCGCTGAACGTCCTTTCGGACAGGACACTCGACGAGGGGGGAGCCAATAGTTCCATGGCAAATTGTGCCAACTCTGGCCACAAGTCAAACCTGCACACCCAGTTGTCAAGGGGTTCCTCGCTTCTCAAAGCATCCACATCGGCCGTTAACCCGATGTAGTCAGACACCTGTCGGTCTAGGTCTTCCCTAAGGCTGGATACGGAGGGTGGCTGTCGATGGGTTGACTGCAAGAATTATCTCATATCGAAAGTGACCAAAACATCTTCAAACCGCCCTTTTCTTCCATGAGCTAAAATATTGGTACCCACAACTGTTTTTCTGTGGGTGAAAATTCCTCTGCCATCGCCCGCAACATCAAAAATGTAGCATCTCTCAAAAGCAAGGCCTGGAAATGCTGCATTCTGACAGCCCTCTGTGATGCTGTTAACATGTCTGCCATTTTAAGTTTGTACCGGGGGTCTAAGTACGTTTCCACCCAGTACTGGTACTTGACCTTTATGCTTTTTATACAGGGGTCCCTTCTTCAAACACTGGAGCATGAAGGCCCCCATTAGCACTAAATTGGAAGCGGTAGATCGCTCTGGCTCCTGGTCATTGCCTAGAAGAATGTTGTCCTTGGTCTCCTCCCCCCAAGCCACATACAACACTAGGCATCCCAGAAAAGTTTGAAGCCTGCTTTTCTTGCTCCTCCTCCTCCTCCCCCCAGGCACCATCCTCCTATGACTTCTCCTCAGACTCCTGCTAACTTGTCTCAGATGACTTGATCAAAGACACAACGCAATGCACGCTCCAAATAGAAGGCGTAAGGTACAATGTCACTGTTGGTGCCCTGGCTGCGACTTACCAGTTTGATGATCTCATCAAATGGCCGCTGAAGTCTGCATGCATCGTGCATGAGCAGCCACTGGTGCTGTGAAAAAAAAACAAGTTGCCCGCAACCTGTCCTGCCCCAGATTTCATACAAGTAGTCGTTAACGGCACATTTCTGCTAGAGCAGCCTATCAAGCATATACAATGTTGAGTTCCAGCGTGTAGGGAAGTCGCAAATCAGACATCTGACGGGCAAGTGGTGTCGCCACTGAATGTCAAGACGAGCCATGACCGTGTAAGATCTTCTAAAATGGCCAGAGATTTTACTGGCCTGCCGCAAGACATCCAGGATGGTATTTTGCAATGAATCGCTGCACGACTAAGTTCAGGACGTGTGCCATGCATGGCACGTGTGTCATTTTGCCCTGTTTTAGGGCGTGCAGCAGATTGGCACCGTCGACGCACACCAGTTTACCAACTGTCAAATTGAGAGGGGTTAGCCACTGATCAGCCTGTGACCACAGAGCTGAAAGGAGTGCAGTATTGGTGTGGCTCTTGGCTTCCAGGCACAACAGCCGCAGCACAGCATGGCAACAACTCAACTGGGACGTCGAATAGGTTCTGGGGAGCTGGGGGGGTGCAGCGAAAGAGGCGGTAGCAGTGGAAAAGGAGGAGTCAGCTGAGGAGGAGACGGAGGATGGAGTAGGAGGAGCAGAAGAAGAGGCAGGCCTGTGGGCAGTAAAAGTTATGTCCCTTTCCTGCCTATGTTTGCTAGACCACGTGTCTGTGGTCAGATGTATCTTGACACCGACACTTTGTGCCAGAGACACATTCTCTTGCCGCTGAACATGGCTATATAGCTCTGGTAAGCCTTTCTGGGAGAAATATTTCCTTCCGGGGACCTTCCATTGCAGTGTGCCAATGGCCATGAATTTTCTAAATGCCTCCGAGTCCACCAGTTTATATGGCAGTAGTTGGCGGGCTAGCAGTTCCAACAAGCTGGCGGTCATCCATTGGGCAAGAGGGTTATCTGGCGTCATCAACTTTTTACGTTCGTACATTTGGGCCACGGAAGCCTGTCTTTGCCAGATGAAAGAGATGACGGCACGGTGGAAGGTGGAGTGGAGGACAAATCAGAGGAGAGAGGAGAAGGAGAAGAGGCAGGATGTGGAGCGTCAAGAGTGTGGCTTTGTGAGTTCTGACGGTGTTGCACTCATTGGCCTCGGTGATGGGAGGCCAGGTGTCTTCTTAAGGCGGTCGTCCCTAGGTGAGTGTTGGGCTTACCGTGACTTATGTGTTGACAGCACAGGCTGCAGATGGCAACACTATTGTCAGCAGTGGTCACGTTTAAAAAAGCCGGAGCGCCAGATGTGACCATGCATGGTAGATGGCTCACTCCAGATACATTTGCAGTCTGCATTTTGCCTTGTGTGTTCTGCCTGCTTCTCCTACTTTTACCCCTTATCTGCTACTCTGTCTCTACCTCTGAACTCCCCTCCTGTTCCTCTCTTGTAGGCACCCACATGACATCAATCGACACGTCATCATCGTCACCTTCACTACCACTGACATTAGAGATCTCGGAGTAGGCAGCAACAGTGGGGACCTCTGTCCTTGGGCCAATTTGGGTACTGTCGTCAGACCGCTGGGTGGCGGCCGTTGCTACCTCCTCTTTCTCATCCGATGCCAAGAATTGCTGTGCATCGGTAAGGTCTGGGAATTTGATGGGAAAATAATTCCTATGACTCGAGTGGAGGGTCTATGGGGGTGTTGGTGGTGTCTTTTGGTGTGCACACAGCAGAGAATTAGGAGACTGCAGATACAGAGGATGAGAAGGGTGCAGAAGCAGAAGGCTGAGTGAGCCACTTAACCAACTCTTAAAGGGGAGGAGAGAAGAGAAAGGCAGCGCCAATTGTGTAGTACAGTATGTAATGATAACAGTAATGAAAAAGTAATGCGCTTACCAGATTCTGTTGTGAAGAGTCACAACGCCTTTGACGAGCCTGGCTGGTAAATGGACCAGCGGCCAAGGGTGCCTTGCTGCAGCCTAAGTTCCAGGGCGCATTTAGGAATTAAATGCGAAAACGAAGTAAGATAAAACAAAAAGAAGAAAAAACTGGAACTGCAAATAGTATTTGCTTTTGGGCGCTGCTCGGCTGAATATATAACGCAGGAGGTGAAAAAAAAGAAAAAGGTTATTTATTTGTCTACGCGTTTCGAGGGAATTGGACCCTCTTCCTCAGGACAATCAATGATCATTGATTGTCCTGAGGAAGAGGGTCCAATTCCCTCGAAACGCGTAGACAAATAAATAACCTTTTTCTTTTTTATTCACCTCCTGCGTTATATATTCAGCCGAGCAGCGCCCAGAAGCAAATACTATTTGCAGTTCCAGTTTTTTCTTCTTTTTGTTTTATCTTACTTAACCAACTCTGGTTCATCCTTTGATGTAATCGCACGTACCTTCTCCAATTTCCCACTTAGGTTCTGGCCTAGTGCACCTGCCCGACACATACCACTTCTGCGGAATGGCCTGCCTCTTCCTCTGCCTGTCATTTTCAAAATGACCTTGTAACAAAGTCCCTATAGAAGAGCGGTATTTGTGAAAGCAGGTATATCGCAGGCCTCAATCAATATTTTGTGGAAGCCAGTACATCAATGCACTCTATCAGTATTTTGTGTAAACAGGTATATACAACCCAATAATGAGTCTTTGCTGGAAGCCGGCAAATCAAACCCTTTAATCAATTTTTGGTGGAAGCTGGTGTATCACAGGTCTCAATCTATATTTGGTGGAAGCCAGTGTATCACACCCCTCAATTAGTATTTAGCGGAAACAGGTATATTGCACCCCTTAATCTATTTTTGGGGGGGCAACAGGTATATCACACCAGTTGCAATTAGTTTTTCAAATAGAGTTTCTCTATATATAGCTGCGGTATCTCAGCAGAACCGCACACAACTGCTGCACAATACAAATGCACTATATTATACTTTCTATGTTAGAAGGTATATTATAGGTATATCACACCCCTCAATAATGTTTTAATTTTTTTTTTGGAGGGGGGGCAACAGCTATATCACACTTCAATCAAAGGTAGTCAGACGCACAGGTTTGTGAGACCACCAAAACGGGGTGCCCGCGGTCGAGTAGTAACACCCCACTACTCAAGAAAATATATTAACAATATGTGGAAGACTGGGCACACCTCAAGATATTAAGCCATACATTTATTTGTTAAAACACTCAAACACCAGTATTTATAAAATAAATGAATAAATAATAAATAAATCTAGCGGTACAATCAATAAAAACACCAATAGTCCTAAATAGCAGCGAATATACTAGTTCATTAAAGGGATGCACTCTTCATAATTTCAAATATTAGATAATATTGGATAGATTTCTATAGATTTTTAGATTTTATATAGACATACATGTCTTTATTTTTATTTTTAAGTGTACATATACTGTTCTCTAAAATGTTTTACTTTAACAGGTTTTGTGTTAGATTCGTTTAACCTCTAGTCCAAAAGATAATTGCCTTGAAGAAGGAAGATAATTATTAGCAGCAGAAAGCGCATTCATATCGCAGCGACTTAAGCTACGGTTTATAAAGCAAAATCACAGATCCAATTAAAAATGTACGGACATTTAAAGAATGGAGGAACCAGCAAAGAAGCAACAACTATGCTGGACATTTGGTATATGAGAAGGGGCAAAATGACATTTATATGCAGCAAACAAAATATAAAAAAATCGAGAGTATTCCCGGGTTGATGATCCATGCCGGGTTTGAACTCTAGCCTCTCGAGCATATAAAAGAGCTTAATGGGGGGGAGGTCTGATTACCACTGAAGAAGGGGATACTCAAACCCTGAAACGCGTCTGGTCAGACCCCCCCATCGATCTAAAGAGTAGGGCACTACGCGAGAATTGAGACCGCTGTAGGTCCGCGTGGATATCATCATTACATCGGGTCCAAAGCCAAACCGGCGGACTCAAGTACGCTGATCTACCACGCGGCAAACCAAACACTGTGGGGCGAAAGGAAAACTCCATAGACCACTGCAGGACAGCCGGGGTCGCATCAAGTGGGTAAGACCGTTCCGACACTGAGGTCGGTGTGCCCAAAGTCTATTAAACAGCTTTATTAGCGGGACGCCACTGAAACCTATATGCAGCGGGACGCCGCTGCATATTAGTTTAGTTTGGTTCGGTATCCGAATAGTTTCACTGTGTGCGCTATAAAGAAAGTACAAAGTTGCCCACTAGCGACACGAACTTACAGCTATTTTTTACTCTGATTTGTTGCTGAACTAGTGCGGTTGACTTCCTAAGGACATTGTTTCCAATAAACTGTGATCGACTACTTCTGCTACTTTGATCGAGCTACCTTAGTTCATTTGCGCTGCTGCGCATTTATATCCAATATTATCTAATATTTGAAATTATGAAGAGTGCATCCCTTTAATGAACTAGTATTGCAGCTGAACCGCACACAACTGCTTCACAATATAAATGTACTATAATTTGTATGCATGAGATAGGCATAAGGCCATCCTTCATATAAGATAGGGCCAGGGGCTATTCATAGTATTCTGTATATTGGGCAGACTAGATGGGCCAAATGGTTCTTATCTGCCGACACAGTCTATGCTTCTATAATATACTTTCTATGTTAGAAAGTATATTATAAGTATATCACACCCCTCTGTATGTCACATGTATCGATAGCACAACTATACCAGTCCTTAAAAGGATTTTTGTGGCCCTATTAGCTAGCATTTGGTGTCCCTAACAGTCTGTCCCTGCTCCAGACAGCAACCTCACCCTACACTGGCAAAAAACAGAATGTAAAATGGCTGCCAAATCGGGTTTATTCATAGGGTAGGGGGGTGTCCATTTGCTGAAAGGTCTCAATTGGCTGTCCTGTTCCACCTGAGGGATGTGTCATGGGTCAAAGTTCTTCACAATGCTAAGAATTTGGCACCGGCGGGCATCACCATATGTTCGCCTGTTTGGCGAACCACGCACGAGCAAAGTTTGCTGCAAAATGACCGCCGGGCGAACCACAAGGCCATCTCTATTAATGTTATTGATAATTTTTCCCTTCCTCTGATCCGTCAGAATAATAACCCCCAAAAATGGGTCCTGTCAGTTGAGCATCCGCCTTCACTCAGTCAGCATTTGGTCAGTAATCCTGATGCACAAAAAACAGGAGTGGATCCAAAACAGAGATGACCAAGTCAACCATTCAAGACACGACCGCTAGATGACACTGGGAGCTCAGGTCTCTAGCTGCGACTCCTGCTGCCACGCCAACTTACTTCCGCTGTGACCTGTGCCTACGCCAGAAACATTTAGGCCTCTGCCACTCCCCTGTGCAGGGCCTGGCACTTCTCTGTCTGACATACTGTTAGATCAGATAAATAAATAAGAAGGAAATTAATACACAATGGCTGTCATTTTATCACTTCACCACACAACGGCAAATACTTTTTTTGTGTCACTAATACACGCAAAAAGTGCTTTAGAACATATAACTGCACTGCTGAATGGTAAATAGGACCTTATTTTTTTCCACTTATATACGCCACAGAACGCTTTAGAATATAAAACTGCACCGCTGAACAGCAAATATATTTTTCTTTTTCTAATATTACACGCCACAAAAGTCTTTAGAACATACACTGAGCAAAAATATAAACGCAACACTTTTGGTTTTGCTTTCATTTTGCATGAGCTGAACTCAAAGATCTGAAACATTTTCTACATACACAAAAGACCCATTACTCTCAAATATTGTTCACAAATCTGTCAAAATCTGTGTTAGTGAGCACTTCTCCTTTGCCAAGATAATCCATCCCATCTCACAGGTATGGCATATCAAGGTGCTGATTAGACAGCATGAATATTGCACAGGTGTGCCTTAGACTGCCCTCAATAAAGACAACTCTGAAATATGCAGTTTGATCACACAGCACAATGCCACAGATGTTGCAACATTTGAGGGAGCGTGCAATTGGCATGCTGACTGCAGGAATGTCTACCAGAGCTGTTGGTCGTGCAATGAATGTTCATTTCTCTACCATAAGCCGTCTTCAAAGGAGTTTCAGAGAATTTGACAGTTCATCCAACCGGTCTCACAACCACAGACTACGTGTAACCACACCAGCCCAGGACCTCCACATCCAGTATGTTCACCTCCATGATCGTCTGAGACCAGCCACCCAGACAGCTGCAGCAACAATCCTTTTGCATAACCAATGAATTTCTGCACAAACTGTCAGAAACCATCTCAGGTAAGCTCATCTGCAAGCTCGTCGTCCTCATCGAGGTCTGGACCTGACTGCAGTTTATCGTCGTAACCGACTTGAGTAGGCAAATGCTCACATTCTATGGCGTCTGGCACGTTGGAGAGGCGTTCTGTTCACAGATGAGTCCCGGTTTTCACTGTTCAGGGCAGATGGCAGACAGCGTGTGTGGTGTCTTGTGGGTGAGCTGTTTGCTGACGTCAACGTTGTGGATCGAGTGGCCCATGGTGGCGGTGGGGTTATGGTATGGACAGGCATATATTATAGACAATAAACACAGGTGCATTTTATTGATGGCATTGTGAATGCACAGAGATACTGTGACGAGATCCTGAGGCCCATTGTTGTGCCATTCATCCACTACAATGACCTCATGTTGCAGCATGATAATGCACAGCCCCATATTGCAAGGATCTGTACACAATTCCTGGAAGCTGAAAACATCCCAGTTCTTGCATGACCAGCATACTCACCGGACATGTCACCCATTGAGCATGTTTGGGATGCTCTGGATTGGCGTATATGACAGCGTGTTCCAGTTCCTACCAATATTCTGCAACTTCGCACAGCTATTGAAGTGGAGTGGACCAACAGTCCACAGGCCACAATCAGCAACCTGATCAACTCTATGCGATGGAGATGTGTTGCACTGCCTGAGGCAAATGGTGGCCACACCAGACAATTACTGGTTTTCTGACCCCCCCAGTAAGACAAAACTGTGCATATTTCAGAGTGGTCTTTTATTGTGGGCAGTCTAAGGCACACTTATGCAATATTCATGCTTTCTAATCAGCACCTTGATATGCCACGCCTGTGAGGTGGGATGTATTATCTCGGAAAAGTGTTCACTAACACATATTTAGACAGATTTGTGAACAATATGTGATAGTAATGGGTCTTTTGTGTATGTAGAAAAAGTTTCAGATCTTTAGCTCATGCAAAATGGGAGCAAAACCGAAAGTGTTTTTCTTTTATATTTTTGCTCAGTGTATAACTGCACTGCTGAACGGCAAATATGTATTTCTTTTTCAACTTATACATGCTTCAAAATGCTTTAGAACATATAACTGCACCGCTGACTGGCAAATATATTTTTCTTTTGCCACTAATACACACCACAAAAGGCTTTAGAGCATATAACTTCACCGCTGGACGGAAAATATAGTTTACTTTTGCCACTAATACACAACAAAAAGGGCTGCAATTTTCGCACTTCACCACACAACAGCTAATAAGTCCTTTTTTCCCACTAATGCAAGCCAAAAAATGCTTTAGAGCATATACAGTTGCAAGAAAAAGTATGTGAACCCTTTGGAATGATATGGATTTCTGCACAAATTGGTCATAAAATGCAATCTGATCTTCATCTAAGTCACAACAATAGACAATCACAGTCGGTTTAAGCCTAATAACACACAAAGAATTAAATGTTACCTTGTTTTTATTGAACACACCATGTAAACATTCACAGTGCAGGTGGAAAAAGTATGTGAACCCCAGACTAATGACATCTCCAATAGCTAATTGGAGTGAGGTGTCAGCGAACTGGAGTCCAATCAATGAGATGAGATTGGAGGTGTTGGTTACAGCCAGACCTGCCCTATAAAAAACACACACCCGTTCTGGGTTTGCTTTTCACAAGGAGCATTGCCTGATGTGAATGATGCTTCGCACAAAAGAGCTCTCAGAATACCTAGAATTAAGAATTGTTGACTTGCATAAAGCTGGAAAGGGTTATAAAAGTATCTCCGAAAGCCTTGCTGTTCATCAGTCCTCGGTAAGACAAATTGTCTCTAAATGGAGAAAGTTCAGCATTGCTGCTACTCTACCTAGGAGTGGCCGTCCTGTAAAGATGACTGCAAGAGCACAGCGCAGACTGCTCAATGAGGTAAAGATGAATTCTAGAATGTCAGCTGAAGACTTACAAAAGTCTCTGGCATATGCTAACATCCCTGTTAGCGAATCTACGATACGTAAAACACTAACCAAGAATGGATTTCATGGGAGGATACCACAGAGGAAGCCACTGCTGTCCAAAAAAACATTGCTGCATGTTTACAGTTTGCACAAGAGCACCTGGATGTTCCACAGCAGTACTGGCAAAATATTCTGTGGACAGATTAAACCAAAGTTGAGTTATTTGGAAGAAACACACAACACTATGTGTAGGGAAAAAAGAGGCACAGCACACCAACATCAAAACCTCATCCTAACTGTGAAGTATGGTGGTGGGAGCATCATGGTTTGTGGCTGCTTTGCTGCGTCAGGGCCTGGATGGATTGCTATCATCAAAGGAAAAATTAATTCCCAAGTTTATCAAGACATTTTGCAGGAGAACTTACGGCCATCTGTCCACCAGCTGAATCTGAACAGAAGATGGGTGTTGCAACAGGACAACAACCCAAAGCATAGAAGTAAATCAACAACAGAATGGCTTAAACAGAAGAAAATACGCCTTCTGGAGTGGCACAGTCAGAATCCTGACCTTAACCGGATTGAGATGCTGTGGCATGACCTCAAGAAAGCGATTCACACCAGACATCCCAAGAATATTGCTGAACTGAAACAGTTCTGTAAAGAGGAATGGTCAAGAATTACTCCTGACTAGAGTTGAGCGAACACCTGGATGTTCGGGTTCGAGAAGTTCGGCCGAACATCCCGGAAATGTTCGGGTTCGGGATCCTGAACCCGATCCGAACTTCGTCCCGAACCCGAACCCCATTGAAGTCAATGGGGACCCGAACTTTTCGGCACTAAAAAGGCTGTAAAACAGCCCAGGAAAGAGCTAGAGGGCTGCAAAAGGCAGCAACATGTAGGTAAATCCCCTGCAAACAAATGTGGATAGGGAAATGAATTAAAATAAAAATTAAATAAATAAAAATTAACCAAAATCAATTGGAGAGAGGTCCCATAGCAGAGAATCTGGCTTAACGTCAGCCACCACTGCAACAGTCCATTGGCATATATTTAGGCCCAGCACCCAGGCAGAGGAGGGAGGTCCCGTAACAGAGAATCTGGCTTCATGTCAGCAGAGAATCAGTCTGCATGTCATAGCAGAGAATGAGGCTTCACGTCAGCCACCACTGCAACAGTCCATTGGCATATATTTAGGCCCAGCACACACACAGGCAGAGGAGAGAGGTCCCGTAACAGACAATCTGGCTTCATGTCAGCAGAGAATCAGTCTGCATGTCATAGCAGAGAATGAGGCTTCACGTCAGCCACCACTGCAACAGTCCATTGGCATATATTTAGGCCCAGCACACACACAGGCAGAGGAGAGAGGTCCCGTAACAGAGAATCTGTCTTCATGTCAGCAGAGAATTAGTCTGCATGTCATAGCAGAGAATGAGGCTTCACGTCAGCCACCACTGCAACAGTCCATTGGCATATATTTAGGCCCAGCACACACACAGGCAGAGGAGAGAGGTCCCGTAACAGACAATCTGGCTTCATGTCAGCAGAGAATCAGTCTGCATGTCATAGCAGAGAATGAGGCTTCACGTCAGCCACCACTGCAACAGTCCATTGGCATATATTTAGGCCCAGCACACACACAGGCAGAGGAGAGAGGTCCCGTAACAGAGAATCTGTCTTCATGTCAGCAGAGAATTAGTCTGCATGTCATAGCAGAGAATGAGGCTTCACGTCAGCCACCACTGCAACAGTCCATTGGCATATATTTAGGCCCAGCACCCAGGCAGAGGAGAGAGGTCCCGTAACAGAGAATCTGGCTTCATGTCAGCAGAGAATTAGTCTGCATGTCATAGCAGAGAATGAGGCTTCACGTCAGCCACCACTGCAACAGTCCATTGGCATATATTTAGGCCCAGCACACACACAGGCAGAGGAGAGAGGTCCCGTAACAGAGAATCTGGCTTCATGTCAGCAGAGAATTAGTCTGCATGTCATAGCAGAGAATGAGGCTTCACGTCAGCCACCACTGCAACAGTCCATTGGCATATATTTAGGCCCAGCACACAGGCAGAGGAGAGAGGTCCCGTGACAGACAATCTGGCTTCATGTCAGCAGAGAATCATTCTGCATGTCATAGCAGAGAATCAGGCTTCACGTCACCCAACATTGGAACAGTCCATTGGCATATATTTAGGCCCCGGCACCCAGACACAGGAGAGGTTCATTCAACTTTGGGTAGCCTCGCAATATAATGGTAAAATGAAAATAAAAATAGGATTGAATGAGGAAGTGCCCTGGAGTCCAATAATATATGGTTAAGGGGAGGTAGTTAATGTCTAATCTGGACAAGGGACGGACAGATCCTGTGGGATCCATGCCTGGTTCATTTTTATGAACGTCAGCTTGTCCACATTGGCTGTAGACAGGCGGCTGCGTTTGTCTGTAATGACGCCCCCTGCCGTGCTGAATACACGTTCAGACAAAACGCTGGCCGCCGGGCAGGCCAGCACCTCCAAGGCATAAAAGGCTAGCTCTGGCCACGTGGACAATTTAGAGACCCAGAAGTTGAATGGGGCCGAACCATCAGTCAGTACGTGGAGGGGTGTGCACACGTACTGTTCCACCATGTTAGTGAAATGTTGCCTCCTGCTAACACATTGCGTATCAGGTGGTGGTGCAGTTAGCTGTGGCGTGTTGACAAAAGTTTTCCACATCTCTGCCATGCTAACCCTGCCCTCAAAGGAGCTGGAATTGACACAGCTGCCTTGGCGACCTCTTGCTCCTCCTCTGCCTTGGCCTTGGGCTTCCACTTGTTCCCCTGTGACATTTGGGAATGCTCTCAGTAGCGCGTCTACCAACGTGCGCTTGTACTCGCGCATCTTCCTATCACGCTCCAGTGCAGGAAGTAAGGTGGGCACATTGTCTTTGTAGCGTGGATCCAGCAGGGTGGCAACCCAGTAGTCCACACAGGTTAAAATGTGGGCAACTCTGCTGTCGTTGCGCAGGCACTGCAGCATGTAGTCGCTCATGTGTGCCAGGCTGCCCAGGGGTAAGGACAAGCTGTCCTCTGTGGGAGGCGTATCGTCATCGTCCTGCCTTTCCCCCCAGCCACGCACCAGTGATGGACCCGAGCTGCGTTGGGTGCCACCCCGCTGTGACCATGCTTCATCCTCATCCTCCTCCACCTCCTCCTCATCCTCGTCCTCCTCGTCCTCCAGTAGTGGGCCCTGTCTGGCCACATTTGTACCTGGCCTCTGCTGTTGCCAAAAACCTCCCTCTGAGTCACTTCGAAGAGACTGGCCTGAAAGTGCTAAAAATGACCCCTCTTCCTCCTCCTCCTCCTCCTCCTCCTCCTGGGCCACCTCCTCTTGCATCATCGCCCTAAGTGTTTTCTCAAGGAGACATAGAAGTGGTATTGTAACGCTGATAACGGCGTCATCGCCACTGGCCATGTTGGTGGAGTACTCGAAACAGCGCAACAGGGCACACAGGTCTCGCATGGAGGCCCAGTCATTGGTGGTGAAGTGGTGCTGTTCTGTAGTGCGACTGACCCGTGCGTGCTGCAGCTGAAACTCCACTATGGCCTGCTGCTGCTCGCACAGTCTGTCCAGCATGTGCAAGGTGGAGTTCCACCTGGTGGGCACGTCGCATATGAGGCGGTGAGCGGGAAGGCCGAAGTTACGCTGTAGCGCAGACAGGCGAGCAGCAGCAGGATGTGAACGCCGGAAGCGCGAACAGACGGCCCGCACTTTATGCAGCAGCTCTGACATGTCGGGGTAGTTGTGAATGAACTTCTGCACCACCAAATTCAGCACATGCGCCAAGCAAGGGATGTGCGTCAAATTGGCTAGTCCCAGAGCTGCAACGAGATTTCGCCCATTATCGCACACCACCAGGCCGGGCTTGAGGCTCACCGGCAGCAACCACTCGTCGGTCTGTTGTTCTATACCCCGCCACAACTCCTGTGCGGTGTGGGGCCTGTCCCCCAAACATATGAGTTTCAGAATGGCCTGCTGACGTTTACCCCGGGCTGTGCTGAAGTTGGTGGTGAAGGTGTGTGGCTGACTGGATGAGCAGGTGGAAGAAGAGGAGGAGGAAGCCGAGAAGGAGGAGGTGGCAACAGGAGGCAAAGAATGTTGCCCTGCGATCCTTGGCGGCGGAAGGACGTGCGCCAAACAGCTCTCCGCCTGGGGCCCAGCTGCCACTACATTTACCCAGTGTGCAGTTAGGGAGATATAGCGTCCCTGGCCGTGCTTACTGGTCCACGTATCTGTGGTTAGGTGGACCTTGCCACAGATGGCGTTGCGCAGTGCACACTTGATTTTATCGGATACTTGGTTGTGCAGGGAAGGCACGGCTCTCTTGGAGAAGTAGTGCCGGCTGGGAACAACATACTGTGGGACAGCAAGCGACATGAGCTGTTTGAAGCTGTCTGTGTCCACCAGCCTAAATGACAGCATTTCATAGGCCAGTAGTTTAGAAATGCTGGCATTCAGGGCCAGGGATCGAGGGTGGCTAGGTGGGAATTTACGCTTTCTCTCAAATGTTTGTGAGATGGAGAGCTGAACGCTGCCGTGTGACATGGTTGAGACGCTTGGTGACGGAGGTGGTGGTGGTGGTGTTGGTGGTACATCCCCTGTTTGCTGGGCGGCAGGTGCCTTCGTTCCTCCAGAGGCGGAGGAAGAGGCCGAGGCGGCAGCAGCAGAAGAGGCCGAGGCGGCAGCAGCAGAAGAGGTAGCAGGGGGAGCCTGAGTGACTTCCTTGGTTTTAAGGTGTTTACTCCACTGCAGTTCATGCTTTGCATGCAGGTGCCTGGTCATGCAGGTTGTGCTCAGGTTCAGAACGTTAATGCCTCGCTTAAGGCTCTGATGGCACAGCGTGCAAACCACTCGGGTCTTGTCGTCAGCACATTGTTTGAAGAAGTGCCATGCCAGGGAACTCCTTGAAGCTGCCTTTGGGGTGCTCGGTCCCAGATGGCGGCGGGCAGTAGCAGGCGGAGTCTCTTGGCGGCGGGTGTTCTGCTTTTGCCCACTGCTCCCTCTTTTGCTACGCTGTTGGCTCGGTCTCACCACTGCCTCTTCCTCCGAACTGTGAAAGTCAGTGGCACGACCTTCATTCCATGTGGGGTCTAGGACCTCATCGTCCCCTGCATCGTCTTCCACCCAGTCTTGATCCCTGACCTCCTGTTCAGTCTGCACACTGCAGAAAGACGCAGCAGTTGGCACCTGTGTTTCGTCATCATCAGAGACATGCTGAGGTGGTATTCCCATGTCCTCATCATCATGAAACATAAGTGGTTGTGCGTCAGTGCATTCTATGTCTTTCACCGCTGGGGAAGGGCTAGGTGGATGCCCTTGGGAAACCCTGCCAGCGGAGTCTTCAAACAGCATAAGAGACTGCTGCATAACTTGAGGCTGAGACAGTTTCCCTGGTATGCATGGGGGTGATGTGACAGACTGATGGGGTTGGTTTTCAGGCGCCATCTGTGCGCTTTCTGCAGAAGACTGGGTGGGAGATAATGTGAACGTGCTGGATCCACTGTCGGCCACCCAATTGACTAATGCCTGTACCTGCTCAGGCCTTACCATCCTTAGAACGGCATTGGGCCCCACCATATATCGCTGTAAATTCTGGCGGCTACTGGGACCTGAGGTAGTTGGTACACTAGGACGTGTGGATGTGGCAGAACGGCCACGTCCTCTCCCAGCACCAGAGGGTCCACTAACACCACCACGACCATGTCCACGTCCGCGTCCCTTACTAGATGTTTTTCTCATTGTTATGGTTCACCACAACAACAAAAATATTATTTGGCCCAATGTATTGTATTCAAATTCAGCTGAATATAAATTTGAGGCCTAGTATTTAGGCGCTGGGTGACCGGTATGGATTTACTAACAGAATTAGACTTGGAAATGCACAGTAGCGTGTGTGTGAAGTTATTCTGAATGACCCTATGTGCACCTTGAATATTATATACCCTTTTAGGGATAGATTTCAAATAGCTCTGATACAGCAGAAACCACTAAATTTTTAAATTGCTAAATTGGGAATTGTATTTCAACCCAGAACAAAAAATGTGCTTTGACGGACACTAAATAACTTTCCCAGCCACAACAGGACAGCGGTAACGAGAGATTTAGCGGGATATAAATTTGAGGCCTAGTATTTAGGCGCTGGGTGACAGGTATGGGTTTAGTGACAGAATTAGACTTGGAAATGCACAGTAGCGGGTGTGTGTGAAGTTATTCTGAATGACCCTATGTGCACCTTGAATATTATATACCCTTTTAGGGATAGATTTCAAATAGCTCTGATATAGCAGAAACCACTAAATTATGAAATTGCTAAATTGGGAATTGTATTTCAACCCAGAACAAAAAATGTGCTTTGACGGACACTAAATAACTTTCCCAGCCACAACAGGACAGCGGTAACGAGAGATTTAGCAGGATATAAATTTGAGGCCTAGTATTTAGGCGCTGGGTGACAGGTATGGGTTTAGTGACAGAATTAGACTTGGAAATACACAGTAGCGGGTGTGTGTGAAGTTATTCTGAATGACCCAATGTGCACCTTGAATATTATATACCCTTTTAGGGATAGATTTGAAATAGCTCTGATATAGCAGAAACCACTAAATTATGAAATTGCTAAATTGGGAATTGTATTTCAACCCAGAACAAAAAATGTGCTTTGACGGACACTAAATAACTTTCCCAGCCACAACAGGACAGCGGTAACGAGAGATTTAGCAGGATATAAATTTGAGGCCTAGTATTTAGGCGCTGGGTGACAGGTATGGGTTTAGTGACAGAATTAGACTTGGAAATACACAGTAGCGGGTGTGTGTGAAGTTATTCTGAATGACCCAATGTGCACCTTGAATATTATATACCCTTTTAGGGATAGATTTCAAATAGCTCTGATATAGCAGAAACCACTAAATTATGAAATTGCTAAATTGGGAATTGTATTTCAACCCAGAACAAAAAATGTGCTTTGACGGACACTAAATAACTTTCCCAGCCACAACAGGACAGCGGTAACGAGAGATTTAGCGGGATATAAATTTGAGGCCTAGTATTTAGGCGCTGGGTGACAGGTATGGGTTTAGTGACAGAATTAGACTGGGATATGGCCAAAAAATAACCACACTATTGCTGGTTAAATGCACTTGGTGACGGGCGCAGCTTGCCCCTGATGTAGTATATGGCCAAAAAATGAACAGACTATTGCTGGTTAAATGCACTTGGTGTCACAGCTTGACCAACCACACTACTGAGGGTTAAATGCACTTGGTGACGGGCGCAGCTTGCCCCTGATGTAGTATATGGCCAAAAAATAAACAGACTATTGCTGGTTAAATGCACTTGGTGTGACAGCTTCACCCTGATGTAGGCTTTAGCCAAAAAACAACCACACCATTGAGGGTTAAATGCACTTGGTGACAGGCGCAGCTTGCCCCTGATTTAGTATATGGCCAAAAAATGAACAGACTATTGCTGGTTAAATGCACTTGGTGTGACAGCTTTCACCCTGATGTAGGCTTTAGCCAAAAAACAACCACACCATTGAGGGTTAAATGCACTTGGTGACAGGCGCAGCTTGCCCCTGATTTAGTATATGGCCAAAAAATGAACAGACTATTGCTGGTTAAATGCACTTGGTGTGACAGCTTCACCCTGATGTAGGCTTTAGCCAAAAAACAACCACACCATTGAGGGTTAAATGCACTTGGTGACAGGCGCAGCTTGCCCCTGATTTAGTATATGGCCAAAAAATGAACAGACTATTGCTGGTTAAATGCACTTGGTGTGACAGCTTCACCCTGATGTAGGCTTTAGCCAAAAAACAACCACACCATTGAGGGTTAAATGCACTTGGTCGCAGCTTGGATGCACTTGGTCGCAGCACCGCACAAGACACAAAATGGCCGCCGATCACCCCAGAAAAAAGTGACTGACAAACGGTCTGGGCAGCCTAAAAACAGTGAGTGAGCATTTGAATTTCAGCAGCTCAATGATGCACAGCTGCAGATCGATCGATTAATCAAGTGAAGTCCTTTGGAGGAGTTAATCTGCCTAATCTCGCCCTACTGTCGCATCCGCAACCTCTCCCTACGCTAATCAGAGCAGAGTGACGGGCGGCGCTATGTGACTCCAGCTTAAATAGAGGCTGGGTCACATGGTGCTCTGGCCAATCACAGCCATGCCAATAGTAGGCATGGCTGTGACGGCCTCTTGGGGCAAGTAGTATGACGCTTGTTGATTGGCTGCTTTGCAGCCTTTCAAAAAGCGCCAAGAAAGCGTCACAAAAGCGCCAAGAAAGCGACGAACACCGAACCCGAACCCGGACTTTTACGAAAATGTCCGGGTTCGGGTCCGTGTCACGGACACCCCAAAATTCGGTACGAACCCGAACTATACAGTTCGAGTTCGCTCATCCCTACTCCTGACCATTGTGCACATCTGATCTGCAACTACAGGAAACATTTGGTTGAAGTTATTGCTGCCAAAGAAGGTTCAACCAGTTATTAAATCCAAGGGTTCACATACTTTTTCCACCTGCACTGTGAATGTTTACATGGTGTGTTCAATATAAGCATGGTAACATTTAATTATTTGTGTGTTATTAGTTTAAGCAGACTGTGATTGTCTAGTGTTGTGACTTAGATGAAGATCAGATCACATTTTATGACCAATTTGTGCAGAAATCCATATCATTCCAAAGGGTTCACATACTTTTTCTTGCAACTGTACCTGCACTGCACAAGGGCAAACAAGACATAAAAATATTTCCTTGTAATAAACCTTGTTAACAGCTGTAACACCCCAATAACAAGAGTGGTTTGGTGGAATTACAGACCTTTATAATGGCAATTTGGGTGCCAAGTCAGTGCAGCAAGGTGTAATAGGTTTATTCCTATTACCCAGGCTGTAACTTCCCCTACTAAACCCTGTTAAACATAAATGCTATGGAATGATTCCTCCCTATCCTTTCCCTACACCTTGAATAATCTTTCCCTGCATTTGTATTTTTCAGCACAATTAAGTTTTTTCTAGCACTGTCCCTAGTGCCTACTGACGTCTCTCCCTGCACTAAGTACACTGGAAAATGGCAGAATCCAAGATGGCTGAGGCTATTTATCATGCCGGGACATCACAGGGCTGTCTGGCTGCTGATTAGCTGCATGCATGGCATTATGGGTGATGCCGCCTTCACAGAGTTCCTTGCTCCATGTCCTCCACTTGCCCACTGATGAAGAAGGCTGCAATCCTTTGAAACGCGTATGGTTATCCAAGCCCTGGGAAGCGCTTCCAAACTCCCCTGCAAAATCAGGCTGCCTCCATCCATTGACACCGGGAATTAAAGCATGCACTAAACTGCCGCACGTGGCAAGAACGCCAGACACAGTCAGCAGCCCTCTGACCAGAGGAAAAGACAGCAACATTTGCATCGACAGACCGATCCACAAACAGCAGCCCTTCGCGGTCATCGCACCTATCTGCAACCGCGCTGCCTGCCCTGTCTATCCATAACCGCACTAAGCATCCACAGCACACAGATGATCCTGCGCGGCGACACCCACATAGAAGAACTGACGATCCTTCAGAAAGGTAACAGTGACCAGGTAGCCAATTTTAGGTAAGAGGCCACCAGGCATTTGTTTGCTGAAAATAACTTTTGCATAGCTGTGTATACACATACATCAGATCTGGAATGCTGCTGATATATTCTTTTAAACCTGTCACAATTTAGATCTTTGTACTGACTTTTTACTTATTTTAATCAACTGAATCCATCTCAGACTATTGACTATATTTGTCTAATATTTAAAGTTCTACATACCATGATTCTGGACTTATAGCCCAATACAGGGTGTTTTGTCATCACATTTTCACATTATTTTTCTTTATTCATTTATTCATTCATCTATTTTACACCACCCACTCCTCTCCCTGTACATTGGGAGTGACCTATATTGATAAAGTTTTTATTACTACCCAAATAAATATTGTTTTTATCATATACACACTATCCCTTGTCCTTTGTTGATATCTGCTGGTGACCTCATATAGAGTGCCTGTCTTCCTTTGTTCCAATACGCCTGCCTTTTCTGACTGGGTGAGTCAGCTTAGACACGTGCACCTTGCATGTTGCCCACATAGGAGAGCCACCGTATTCCCTCCAAACAATGTCCTCACACGTGCAGCAGCCATTTTAGGAAAAAATTGATTTGTTACCACGAAGAATGAGGATATTAGGCTTCGGCGTGAATCAAATTTTTCCAGAACTTTTGATCGAATTCCACTTTGTCAGTTTTGATTCATTAATCTCTTATTATAAATTAGGCAAATGATATATTCAGTTAACAAATAAAAATAAGGCTCTTAGGAAATATAATTTGATCAGTCAATATCATCCAATAGTAGGAGAAAAGTGTCCATCCCGGCACCAAGTTCATCATCTAGCCTGAGACCCTGGGATAACTCTGGTACAGATCTAGACTGCCTGTCTAAGAATACACCATCTATAGGATTAGTATTTCTGAGCCTCTATACTTACTCAGTTGTATGTGTGGTATAATACATCAACTGTTCTAATGCATAGTTGGACTCCAAATACCAAGTAGAAAAGGCATAGTCAAACACTTGTCCAGATTAAGATATAATTTACTTGTTTTGTGCATACTGTACAGCATGTGCTGGAAATGAGCATGTGCATAAATACATTATGCTTTAAAGTAAATGTGCTATTTTTTCTTAATGTTATTTTTGTATAGCAATTTTTATAAAATAGTGATATTTTAATTTGAGACTTTTTTATGTATTATTATTAATACTTGATTGCACAGGGGTCTGCCATGTCTAATAGCATCTTCATACTGTAGGTTAGACAAAGTGCATAAGCGACTAGGGACAGGAGATGACCCTATGTCCTATGTTGTTTCCCATACTAGATGTCAAGTATGCATACACCATGGCATACACAGCTGACACACATAGTGGAGTATTAGGGAACCTGCCATAACAGTGAAAGGGAACAAAGAACTGAATGAAAAAAGAGCCATGACATCACTGTATAAGATTCCTTATATACCTTTACCACAGTAGTTTAAAAATCTCTCTTTTCACTCCCTCCCTCCCTACAGAGATGAAGGAGGCATTATTTTCTGCAACACATAGTGGAGCCATCCCACAGTGGAGCCAGCCAGCATACTACAACTATTTGAAATGTTGCTTGCCTCCATTACTCCACAAATCTGTTATCTCTAAAGCATGATAAATATGAAAAAAATTAAAAATAAAAATGTTTTATATTTCATGGTGCCTGAAAAAATAACATACAGAAAATTATATATTTTTTTATTCTGATCTTGCAACACTTTATAAAACATATAAAAGTGTTGTTGATGAGGCACAGCTGGGTATGCAGTTTTTCCCAGTAGTGATTTATTTTTATTTTTTTGCTTGTTACAGGTCTAAGGTTTAGCAACATTATCGACTTTTTTGTACTTATTTCAGTGTTCTTCTGGAGTCAAAAGGGACGTGTAACATTGTAAGATAAATTAAAGCAGTTTGTAAGCATTTTGGCACAGCCTGCGAGCAATAGAGAAGCTCAGTTGTCACCATGTTTTGGCTAGTGAAAGTCCTGTAGAAAAAGATTGAAAAGTAATCGGCTGTAGTAAAGCAAGGTGACCTTGTGGTTCATTTTAGCCCTTGTGGGGATTTACTCTGGTAGACAGGGGTGCAGGTGCAGTATAGAGGCAAATGGAGTCCAGGTAACAAAGCAAAAGAGCATTTATTTTACACTTTCTCAAACAGAAAAGCAAAACAGTCACTTGGTGTTAGTTCACCTGGCTCCTTTACTTGAATGAGCCCTTTCCTGGTTGATCTCTCAGCCACATAAAGTATTCCCACAAGATGCTGGGTGCTCTGTACGCCTGTGTCGGGGTCCAGGCCTCAGCTCCTTACACTTCTAAAACCACCCATACTCACTGTGACTTTTCCTTCCTTCTCCTCACAGCTGAGGTTGCTGCTTGGGAATTTAAATCTTAGCTCCAAAAGCTGGTTCTGGAACGTGTAGAGTAGACACCCGCCCAATAAAAGCCGGCCCGGATTGGCTTTGCAGCCATACTAAGTATTAAAGGTGTCTTTAACAGCCTTTGCTGTTAACACACAAAACCCGGCTCTTACCTCACCGAGGCCATGAACCTCGGTGACACGTATTTGCCATCCAATGCGGTACCCTGCACCTTACCACACCCTGCTAACCCTAATCTTTTTGCACTATATAGTAATTCAGTAATACAGTGACAAATAATGCCAGCAAAAAATCAGCAATCAAATATGTTGCTTCTAGTGTTAAGCAAAGCAAGCTTTGGATGCTACATCCAAAGACGCTTCGTTCAAAACTGTTATATCTGGGCGCCGCTCCGTTCTCCTGTAATTGCCTCCAGTATCTTTACAGTTAGGCTCCACCCAGGGGAGCCTGCCGGCGCCTCCTTCTCCCATGCTGCAGCGCTGGCCAATCACAGCGCTCAGCTCATAGCCTGAGAGGCTTTTTTCTCTCTCAGGCTATGAGCTGAGCGTTGTGATTGGCCAGCATTACAGCATGGGAGAATGAGCCGACGGCAGGTTCCCCTTGGTGGAGCCTAACTATGAAGATACTGGAGGCAATAACGGGAGAACGGAGCGGCGCCCAGGTATAACAGTAAGTGCAGGGGGGTCCTTGGGCGCCGCTCAACATGCCTGTATAGTTAGTTTAGAAGTTTTATTCTGGTGAAAGGTCCTCTTTAAAACTTGAAACTGAACTCGTCTTCAGTTCCGAGGTACTAGAGAATTTGCTTAAATTCCAGCGAATTCCATTCATGCTTAAGTTAAGTAATTTGAGTGAATATGCTATTGGTCTGCTAACTTCTCATGTTTCTGTGGCTACAGCAACTTCATTTTCAGCTCAGTTTCAAACAGAATATACAAATGTACTTGTTGCTCATGGATTATCTCTTATAAAATACTTTATTTTGTTCTTGCTACATTACAAAAATTGAAAAACAATAAAGTGCAACAGCAATGACATGTCATTTCTATACAGAGTGCACTGAAGATTTTAATTTAAAATGTGCTGTGGCTGGTACTTGTATGGAAGTAATCATCAGACTGTAATTAGGTACAGTACTTTGCCTTATTTTGTACAAACTAATCATGGAAAAGGTACAAAGAATGATTGCAGCGCCCACTTGGGTGATATACATATTGTTCAACTATTATACCACATTGAAATAATTTTATACCTGACCTGATTTATGATTGCAATTCAAAAATTGACACAAAATAATGCCTAATAATTTACAGATGAAATAAGGAATAATAATTACACTGTGCTTCACATCAGGCTAGCCAACCACAAATCAAGGAATGTTGAGGCTAGGTGCAGATATGTGCACCACAACTCCATTCAATTCCCTATTGATAAGACATTTAATATCTGTCCTGCAGACAGGGGATAAATATTGCTAGTGGGATAACCCCTTTGAGTCTTGATGACAAAAAGTATTTATACAGTTACTGCAGACCTACAGTATATGCATGACGTTAGTGATCAGCAAATCTTAATCTCGAGGATGATCCATTATTAGTATCGGTGCATGCACAAATATACTCAACTAATTTGAACCTTGATTCGTAATTGATTGTGGTACGAACCACAATCCTGTGTTGGGTTTGTTATTAAATGGGTTTTCCGAGATTTTTCTACTGTCGACCTATCCTCAGCCAATCAGCTGTTTGAGAATGCAGTGGCGCTAGCAGTAGCTTTTCCTAAGCCGAGTGACGACATGTTCATCAGTCACATGGCCAAGGAGCAGTTCAACTTCATTAAAGTCAATGGGGCTGAGCTGTGATACCAAGCACAGCCGCCACACAATGTACGGCGCTGTGCTTGGTAAGGTTACATTTACACTAGTTTTCCGGTATTGAGTTACGTCACAGGAGCTTAATACTGGAAGAATACGCTTTAGTTGTATCCTAATGCATTCTGAATGGAAAGCCGTTCAGTATGCATCAGGATGTCTTCAGTTCAGTCCCTGTTGCTGTATTTGGCCAGAGAAAATACTGAAGCATGCTGTGTTATTTTCTCCGGCCAAAATTCCGGAACACTTGCCAGATTAAAATGTATTAATACCAATTTTTCCGGAAAACCGGATTTTGTTTCCCGCTCTGCGCATGCCCAGACCTTTAAATATGAGAAAATAAATAAATGCCTGATCCGTTTTTCCGGATGACACTGAGAGATTGATCCAGTATTTCAATGCATCAGGATCCAGAAACAAATGCTATCCATTTGCACACGGATTTCTGGAATCCTAAGTACCCTAAGCTACAAGGAGTTTACCATGGAGCACCGCTGTCTTCTTAAAACAGCTGATTGGTAGGGGTCCCGGGTGTTGGACCCTCACGGATCAGAAACTTATGACCTATCCAGAGGATACAGTAAGACATCAGTAAAAAAAAAAAAAAAAAACACAGCACTAAAGACAATTCCTTAGCCTGCAGTAAAGATATGGTAATGTGATAAACAAATGGGGCTTATCCATGGAGCTTATCACTAATCACTCCCTACACACACTGTAAGCAATGACAATGTGTAGTATGATCTTGCAGTCATGTATTACTCCCTAGCTTCTGGATAACATATAGTACTTTTGAGAATTGTAGAGGAATGTGCCTTTAAAGGTTAGTGTTAGTTGCAGACTACATGTTATATATCACTGGGAAGATCTTTGTGCTCTTTTCTCACAGAAATTACAGCTTGTACTGAACCATCACGTCAGTAAGAAATATGAAGGGGGTAGGGGAAAAAGGCACCAGGCCTAGAGAAACAAGCAACAGAGGGAACGTAAAGAACATGTTTCAAAGAAAAAGTCTACTGAGCTCTAAACTTGCAACTTCTCCAGTTATGTCAGAGAAAGATATTATTCCATTAATATTTAAAGGGAACCTGTCACCTCAAAAATGCATATAAAACTGCCAGCATTACCTTTTAGTAGCCCCCAGTCTGTTCATAATCATATGTTTGATATGGTAGTCTGATGCTCAATAACAAAAAAAATAAAAAATATTTTAAGCACCATCAGCGCTATCTTAATGGTCAGCTTCAAGTCAAGGGGGCAGCGGCTTCCTTGCTTCAAGTCAAGGTAAGAACACCCCCTAACTGTCCCCTCTCTCGTTTGATTGACAGGCAGAAGTGCGCCGGGATCGCAGAAGTCTCATGCATGTGACGTGCGCCGCTGAAAGCCGGCTAACAGCGGCAGCCGGAGACGGGATCGCGCCTTACCAAGGAGCACACCACGCATGTGCGAGACTTCTGTCGGTCAATCAAACAAGAGAGGGGACGTTTAGGGCGCATGCTTACCTTGACTCAAAGCAAGGAAGCCGCCTCCCCCTTGACTTGAAGCTGACCGACAAGATGGCGCTTAAAATATATATATATTTTAAAGCTATTGAACATCAGACTACCAGATCAAACATATGAATATGAGCAGACTGGGGGCTACTATAAGGTAATTCTGGCAGTTTTATATGCGTTTTTGAGGTGACAGGTTCCCTTTAAGTATTAATGAGTTATGCTTACATGTATTTTATAGTTTAAGGCAGGGGCGTTGCTAGGTTAAAACATTTGGGGCCTGGGCCCCTGATGTTTTGTCCCAGGCCCCGATTGTCCTGCCTGCTTGCTAGATACAACTGTATTGCCATCCACAGGACGGCAATACAATTGAATCTAATGTGGTGGAAGAGCTGAAGGACCTGTGGTGACATTACAGGTCATGTGACCAGTAAAACAGTCAGTGGTTAAGAAGGACCTGCGATGATGTCACCATCATGTGACCAGTGCAGGAGAGGGCGGCAGTGAAGAGGGGAAGAAGCTGAGGTGATGTCTGCTACATGAGGAGAGGTAGGTGAAGGGAGAGGCAGAGCAATGCTGGGAGTTGTGGTTATTTAACTGGGACTGTATGTTTGGACTGAAAGGAGAGATGTTATTTACATGGAACTGTGTGTTGGAGGCGGCTGGGGAGGGGGTCATGTTATTTACATGGGACTGTATGTTGAAGGCGGCTGTGGTAGGGGGATGTTATTTACATGGGACGGTATGTCAGAGGGGGCTGTGGGAGGGAGTGATGTTATTTACATGGGACTAAATGTTAAGGTGGTGATGTTATTTACGTGGGACTGTATGTTGAAGGTGGCTAGTGGGGGGATTATGTTATTTACATGGGACTAAATGTTGAGGGTTGTAATGTTTACATGGAAATGCATGTTGGAGGCATCTGGCGAGGGGGTGATATGATTTACTTGGGACTGTATATTTAAGATGGCTGGGAAGGAGGTTATGTTATTTACATGGGACTGTATTTTGGAGAGGGCTGGAGAGATGGTGTGATGTTATTTACATGGGACTGTATGTTGGAGGGGGTTAAGGGAGGGGAGTGATGCTATTTACATAGGATTGTATTTTGGAGTGGGCAGGAGAGATGGTGTGATGTTATTTATATGGGACTGTATGGTGGAGACAAGAATATAACAACAGGGGGAAATGCAAATTCAGAGTACATTATAGGCGTTCTTATTACTACTGAGGGCTCTATAGGAGGGACTTATAGATCTGCCTTATTACTACTGAAGGGTCTGTAGAGAGCTTGCCACTGGGGGAACAATAGGGGGCATTATTTGTACTGGGGGCTCTGTGAGGGTATTATTAATACTGGAGGTCTCTTCTACTAATGGGGGCACCCTTGGGGAGTATTATCACGGTTGGAGGCACTGTATGGGGTAGAATTGCTATAGAGGCACTAATTTTTCTTCAGGATAGTATCTGGGGGTATTGGGGGGCACAGTGAGCAGCAGGATAACACTGTTGGGACTCCAGGTTGGGGGATGATGATAGAAAAGTAAGGAAGCTAAGATGTCTGTGTGTCACACTCTACAGAAACGAGGTGGCTGAGAAAAGTTGTATGGACCGAATGGAGAAGATGATGACAGAGAAGATCTACATCGGAGGAGATGTCACCTGGAGGCCATAGATGTGAGAGATAGGTGCTGCTGTGTAGCAAGTACAGCAAAATGCGGTGTGTGTGGGGGAGGGGGATGACTTAGAGAACTGGGCCATACTCATTGGGGCTTGGGCACCAGATCTTTTGAGACCCTAGCAACGCCACTGGTTAAAGGTCATTTTTGCTCAGCATTTCCATTATAGCAAGAGTCTTTTCTGGGCAGAGCAAAAACATATCTAAGTCGGACTCCAACTCAGGTAACACCATACTATGACCACTACCAATGTCCATAACTAGTGACTGAGTATCTCCACCGGACTTTTACTAAACTAAACACTGTACAAAGATCAATATTACCACCATAGAGTGACCATACAGGGTGTGGAATTTAGCTTTACAAATAGTAGGCAGTTGGCAGGATTGGATGCAACATAAGGGTTTTATTGGAAAAAACAACAAAAATTGTTTCAACAGGATGGCTTGGCTTCAGCCCATCAAAGTTTAGTCACATAAAGCACTTATCGGCAGCCCTCATGTGTCAGATAACAGTTCATTTTCAAACAGGCAGAAATACAGGAGTCGTCTTTGTGCATAGTCTTGCCTCTTTCCTTCTCTGGAACACTGTGGAGAGGAATGCACCCAAGTCCTCTGCAGACCAACACACACACACTGGCAGTGTGTCTTTTAAATTAGCTTCCAGCTGGGTGAGATGGTAACTAGTGATGAGTGGCAGGGGTCATATTCAAATTTGCAATATTTCACAAATATTTTGTAGAATATTCGTTGAATATTCGCAAATTCGAATATTCGTTATATTCTGCGATTTTTTTACTCTAAAAATTGGCAAGGTAATGATCGGGTAATATGCAAATTTTCATAATGCAAATTTTTCTTGAAAATTTTTCAACTTACAACTATTAGACGAAGAACATTATAGCACTATATTAGCTAAATTGCTCTATATTCGTTTATTTTATCGAATATTCGCTATATTGCTATAACTTCATTTTTTTGAATATTCGTAATATTCAAAAACAAGACTATATAGCAATATAGCGAATATTCGGAAAAAAAATGAATATAGAGCAATTTAGCTAATATAGTGCTATAATCTTTTTTTTATAGTTGTAATTTTTTTCCAATCTGGACTTCAGATGAGAAAAAAATTACAACTATTAGACAAAGAAGATTATAGCACTAGAGTAGCTAAATTGCTCTATATTCATTTATTTATTTATTTTCGAATATTTGCTATATTGCTATATATTCTTGTTTTAGAATATTACAAATATTCAAAAACGAAGTTATAGCAATATAGTCAATATAAAAAAAATGAATATAGAGCAATTTAGCTAATATAGTGCTATAATCTTCTTTGTCTAACAGATGTAAGTTGAAAAATTTGCATTGCGAAAATTCGCAAACAACACTACTCCTAAAGTCAAATATATTGCAGCCTTCTCATTGGCCCACAAGCTAGAAGCAGGGATGGATCATGTGTACTGATAAAAAAAAAAGATATTTTCGAAATTACGAATATATATCACTGTATTCGAAATATTTGCAAATTTTCGAAGTAGCTATATTCACGATAAAAATTTGAAATTTGAATATTCGTGATCAACACTAATGGTAACACACAAGATGGAGTATGGGAGTGACCTTCCCACCCAAACTCTTCAGTCACTCCTAAATCCCGGACCCAAATTCCAGCTACCACAAACTCAGCAATCTAACATCACTAGTTGCCATTTACCTCCGGGATTTACATCACTGAGAGGAGCAGCCTCAGTGACATATACTTACCATCAATAACCTCACCCCTTGGATGCTTACATATCCACCCTCTCTCTGCCCAAGGCCAAGGGACTGAGAACTTGACCCTGATAGACAGTAAATCCTTGACAAGGCATCAGCTTTGATATGAAGCTTCCCTGCCCTGTTCTCTACCACAAAATTAAAGTCCAGGAACCACCGTGTCACCCTTGCATTGTTCCCTTTATTTTAGCACATCCATTTTAAAGGGGCATGATGGGGTGTTCTTTCCCATTTACCTTGTGACATTACTGCCCCTAAACCAACCTCTGAGGAATCGGTCTGGACAATAAACCCTTTTGAGAAGTCTGGTGCAATCAGCACAGGCTGACTGCATAGGGCTTTTTTAAGGTCCTGAAACGCCTTTTCTGCCTCTTGAGACCACTGGACCATTACTGACTTTCTCCCTTTTGTAAGGTCTGTTAATGGTGCTGCAATGGAGGCAAAGTTCGGGACAAATCTGCGGTAATAGCCAACAATCCCCAATAACGCCTTCACTTGTTTTTTGTCCGAGGCTGTGGCCACTTCTGAATTGCCTCCACTTTGTTTACCTGCCCAAACAGCAAACTGGTATATTGAAAGAGCCCTTCTGGGATGGCAGTCTTTTCCTTTGCCTCCTCTGATAGGGGAATCTTCCAGTACCCCTTGGTGAAGTCAAGTGTGGTAATTTAGCTAGCTAGTCCCAACCTTTCAATTAATTCATCTACCCGGGGAATAGGATAGGAATGGCATTTAGAGACTTCATTTAGATGGCGGAAGTCATTGCAGAACCACTAGGTCCCGTTTGGCTTAGGCACCAATACAATGGGGCTGGACCACCCGCTTTTGGATTCCTCAATAACCTGCAGAGCTAACATAAACTTTACCTCCTCCGAGACCGCTTGTCTCCGAGCCTCAGGGATTCTGTACGGCTTAATGTTTATTGTTACCTTGGGGTCAGTAACTATATCATGCTGATTGACATCTATAGTGCCTGGCAGGTCTGTAAAAATATCCCTGTTCTGCTGTAGAAACTCTTTGGTTTCTTGTTTTGGGGGTTTGGACAGGGTGTCACCTATTGCAACCTTTTCAATATATGTATCGACAGTCCATTTGGGGTTCTTGTGGCCGTTACCAGGGTCTCTATCCTTCCAAGGTTTGATTAAATTGACGTGATAGCGTTGGATGGGCTTTCTTTTCACAGGCTGATGTATTTTAAAATTGACTTCTCCAACCCTTTCTCCTACTTCAAAAGGACCCTTCCACTTGGCCAGAAATTTGATTTCAACCATGGGAGCCAGCACTAGTATCCAATCCCCAGGGTCGATCTGCCTCACCCGGGCCGCTCTATTGTACACCCTGCTCTGGGACTCTTGGGCCTTCTGCATGTGCTCCCTCACGATAGGCATAATACTGCTGATGTGATCTTGCATTTGGGCCAAGTGTTCTATCACACTTCTGTAAGGGGTAGCCTCACTCTCCTAAGTCTCCTTGGCAATATCCAGCAATCTCATGGGATGTCTCCCATATAATAACTCAAATGGAGAGAAGCCAATGGAGGACTGGGGGACCTCTCGGATGGAGAACATGAGATATGGCAACAGACAATCCCAGTCCCTCCCATCCTTTTCTACCACCCTTTTCAACATCCCCTTTAAGGTTTTATTAAACCTCTGCACGAGCCCATCTGTTTGGTGATGATATACAGAGGTTCTTAGCTGCTTAATTTTCAGAAGGTTGCAGAGCTCTTTCAAAAACTTTGGACATGAAAGGTGTGCCCTGGTAAGTCAGTATTTCTTTTGGTAGGCCAGTTCTGGAAATTATATGAACCAACTCCCGAGCAATGCACTTGGAGGAGATATTCCACAGCGGAATGGCTTCAGGATACCTGGTGGCATAGTCCAGCACTACCAAAATATACTGGTGGCCTCGGACAGACCTGACTAACGGCCCCACCAAATCCATAGCTATTCTGTCAAATTGAATCTCAATTATTGGCAGGGAAACCAAGGGGCTCCGAAAGTGACTCACAGGAGCCGTTACTTGGCAGGTTGGGCAGGACCGACAAAACCTTTGAACCTCTTGGTAACAACCTGACCAATAGAACCTTTTGCAGGCTTCTTTACTTTGTTTTGTCAGTCCCCAGATGACTCCCAAGTAAATGGGTGTGGGCCATATCAAGAACCTTCTTTCGGTACGGTATGGGAACCACCAATTTCTCCATAATTTCATCACGCATCTTAGTAACACGATACAGTAAATTATCACTGACAGCAAAATGAGGAAACCTTTAATCAGCATTAGCTTCCAGCTGGGTGAGATGGTAACACACGGAATGGAGTATGGGAGTGACCTTCCCACCCAAACTCTTCAGTCACTCCTAAATCCCAGACCCAAATTCCAGCCACCACAAGCTCAGCAATCTAACATCACTGGTTGCCATTTACCTCCAGGATTTACATCACTGAGAGCAGCAGCCTCAGTGACACATGCTTACCATCAATAACCTCACCCCTTGGATGCTTACAAGGGGTAGATATTCGTTTTATGCAGGTGCTCTGCAGTACAGCTATGTAGTGCAGATATGTCCATTGACTTAGAATTTACATCTCTGATTGAAATCATTAACCTTTCACAACTTCTATTATTCTGGACCACCAAGATGACTTCTTCCAGCAACAAGTGTCTGCAGAGATTTTAACACAGACATCTTCATCTTCTCTCTTTTCTAGCATCCACCCTACATTTCCCAAACCTACACAAGCTCTTCATTCTGCTAATATCGTCAAATGTTTGTCTGTTGCTGACTTATCCATCCCTATTATTATTGTTGAGAGAATTTAACCTCTTAAGGACCTAAGACATACCGGTACAGCATGGTTCCCGAGTCCTTAAGGACCCATCACGTACCGGTACGTCAAGTGTATTTCCGGAACCCGACGCATGCTCAAATCATTGAGCAGGCACCTTGGCTAAATGCGCAGGGGGGTCCCATGACCCCCCCAGTCGGCGATCGCCGCAAACCGCAGGTCAATTCAGACTTGCGGTTTGTGGCTTTACCTGCGGTTAGTGGCGGCGTGTGGCGGTGCCATCGGGACCCATGCGGCTCTAGGGGGGACCTGATGGCATGGAAGGCAGCGCGATGCCTAAGGAAGGCATTGCGCTGCCTTCTGGTGACGAGCCTGTGAGATCCAGCCCCATGGATCACACAGGCCGGAAGCTGTATGAGTAATACACACAGTATTACTCATACAGCCAATGCATTCCAATACAGAAGTATTGGAATGCATTGTAAAGGATTACCCCCCCAAACGTTCAAGTCCCAAAGTGGGACAAAAAATAAAGTGAAAAAAAAAGTTGCATTTTTTTTTTGTTTTAAGTAAAAATAAACAAAAACTTCATTTTCCCCACATAAAGTAAAAAAAAAAGTATACATATTAGGTATTGCCGCGTCCTTATCTACCGGCTCTATAAACATATCACATGACCTAACCCCTCAGATGAACACCGTAAAAAAAAAAATTAAAACTGTGCTAAATAAAACATTTTTTTGTCACCTAACATCACAAAAAGTACAACAGTAAGCGATCAAAAAGGTGTTTGCCCACCAAAATAGTACTAATCTAACCGTCACCTCATCTCACAAAAAATTAGCCCCTACCTGAGACAATCGCTCAAAAAATAATTAAAAAACTATGGCTCAGAATATGGAGACACTAAAACATCATTTTTATGTTTTAAAAAAGCTGTTTTGGTGTAAAACTTACATAAATAAAAAAAAGGATACATATTTGGTATCGTCGCGTTCGTATCGACCGGCTATGTAAAAATATCTTATGACCTAAGCCCTCAGATGAACACCATAAAAAATAAAGCGATCAAATAGTCACACGCACCCTAAAATAGTGCCAATAAAACCGTCATTTCATACCGCAAAAATCATACCCCAACCAGGGTAATCGCCTAAAAACTGAAAAAATTATGGTTCTCAGACTATGGAAACACTAAAACATGATTTTTTGGGCTTCAAAAATGAAATCATTGTGTAAAACTAACATTAAAAAAGTATACATATTAGGTATCGCCGCGTCCGTATCAACCGGCTCTTTAAAAATATCACATGACCTAACCTCTCATATGAACACCGTAATACATTTTAAATAAAAACTGTGCTAAATATACAATTTTTTGTCACCTTACATCACAAAAAGTGTAATAGCAAGCGATCGAAAAGTCACACGCACCCCAAAAATAGTGCCAATAAAACCGTCATCTCATCCCACAAAAATAATACCCTACCCAAGATAATCATCCAAAAACTGAAAAAATTATGTCTTTCAGACTATGGAAACACTAAAACATGATTTTTTTTTTTTTGCTTCAGAAAATAAATCATTGTGTAAAACTGACATAAATAAAAATAAGCATACATATTAGGTATTAGGTATTGCCGCATCCGTGACAACCTGGTCTATAAAAATATCACATGATCTAACCTGAGTCAGATGAATGTTGTAAATAACAAAAAATAAAAACTGTGCCAAAACAGCTATTTCTTGTTATCTTGACTCACAAAAAGTGTAATATAGAGCAACCAAAAATCATATGTACCCTAAACTAGTACCAACAATACTGCCACCCTATCTCATAGTTTCTAAAATGGGGCTACTTTTGGGGAGTTTCTACTCTAGGGGCACATCAGGGGGGCTTCAAATGGGACATGGTGTAAAAAAAAAACAGTCCAGCAAAATCTGCCTTCCAAAAACCGTATGGCATTCCTTTCCTTCTGCGCCCTGCCGTGTGCCCGTCCAGCTGTTTACGACCACATATGGGGTGTTTATGTAAACTACAGAATCAGGGCCATAAATATTGAGTTTTGTTTGACTGTTAACCCTTGCTTTGTTACTGGGAAAAATTGATTAAAATGAAAAAAATTTGCCCAAAAAATTGAAATTCTTAAATTTAATCTTCATTTGCTAATAACTCTTGTGGAATACCGAAAGGGTTAACAATGTTTTTAAAATCTGTTTTGAATACCTTGAGGGGTGTAATTTCTTAGATCGGGTCACTTTTATGAAGTTTCTACTCTAGGGTTGCATCAGGGGGGGCTTCAAATGGGACATGGTGTAAAAAAAACTGTCCAGCAAAACTTGCCTTCCAAAAACCGTATGGCATTCATTTGCTTCTGCGCCCTGCCATGTGCCCGTACAGCGGTTTACGACCACATATGGGGTGTTTCTGTCAACTACCGAATCAGGGACATAAATGTTGAGTTTGGTTTGGCTGTTAACCCTTGCTTTGTAACTGGAAAAAAAATTATTAACATGGAAAATCTGCCAAAAAAGTGAAATTGTGAAATTGTATCTTTATATTCCATTAATTCTTGTGGAACACCTAAAGGGTAAACAAAGTTTGTAAAATATGTTTTGAATGCCTTGAGGGGTGTAGTTTATAGAATAGGGTCATTTTTGGGTGGTTTCTCGCAAAGTGACTTCAGACCTGAACTGGTCCCTAAAAATCATTTTTTTTGTGAAAATTTCTGAAATATTTCAAGATTTGCTTCTAAACTTCTAAGCCTTATAGCATCCCCAAAAAATAAAATATCATTCCCAAAATTATCCAAACATGAAGTAGACATATGGGGAATGTAAAGTAATAACTATTTTTAGAGTTATTACTATGTATTATAGAAGTAGAGAAATTGGAACTTGGAAATTTGCTATTTTTTACAAATTTTTTGTAAGTTTGGTATTTTTTAAAAATGATTTTTTTTTTACTTCATTTTACCAGTGTCATGAAGTACAATATGTGACGAAAAAAAAGTCTCAGAATGGCCTCGATAAGTCAAAGCGTTTTAAGTTTCAGCACTTAAAATGACACTGGTCAGATTTTCAAAAAATGGCCAAGTCCTTAAGGTGAAATAGGGCTGAGTCCTTAAGGGCTTAAGCATCAAAAGTGGAATTTGATCCGAAGTTTCGGAAAAATTTGATTTGCCACAAATCCAAATTTCCTTGAGCTTTGTTATAAAATATTTTTTGTATTTACGAAAATAGTGTCTACGAGTATGGGAAATCACCCATAATGCCATGCAGCAGCATCTTGTTCAAATGCTGCAGCATTCATAGTTATTCTACCATTTTACACATAGACTTACTGTGCGTCAGACTCAGTATTAAATTATGGCCTAATATATTGCCCCATTAATTTTGTTCAACTGCTGAGACATTCACAGCTATTCTATTATTTTACACATAGACTTATCGTGCGTCAGACTCAGTATTAAATGATGGTCTAATATATTGCCCCATTTATCTTGTTCAACTGCTGCAATATTCACAGCTATTCTATTATTTTACACATAGACTTATTGTGCGTCAGACTCAGTATTAAAGGGCATTCTAATATATTGCCGCGTTTATCTTAAAGGGGTTATCCGAGTTATGGGGAAAAAATATTAAACCTCATAAAACTCATCAGGACTTACATATACATTGGTTAAGCCTGATTTCTTAAGAGAAAAAAAAACATACTTGCACCTTTTCATGGTTCTGTTATTGCTGTGTTTACATGCTGAAGTACATGCTGAGTACATGCTCTCCCTCATAAATATTTGTGGGTGTGAATAATCTGACCTTTCCCTCACCCTGCTCTGCACATCCTAACTTTGCATTAAAAAAACTGTCACATGATCATCTCCCAGCTCACACAGACAGATCTTCCTGTCACATTGCAGATACACAGGGTAAGTTCTAAGCCATATCTGTATCTTAGCTATATCTGTATTGAATCTATATCTGTTTCTAACCAATATCTTTATCTAAGCTATATCTGTATCTAAGCTATTTCTTTAAGCAATATCTGTATCTAAGCAATATCTGTATCTAAGCAATATCCATATCTAAGCTATATTTATATTGAATATATATCTATTTGTAACCAATATCTGTATCTAAGCTATATCTGTATCCAAGGCTACTTTCACACCTGCGTTTGGTGCGGATCCGTCTGGTATCTGCACAGACAGATCCGCACCTATAAATGCAAATGCTGGTATCCGTTCAGTACGGCTCCGTCTGCATAACTAAGTAAAAAAATAAGTCTAAGTGTAAGTCAAACTGATCTGTCCTAACTTACATTGAAAGTCAATGGGGGATGGATCCATTTACAAATGCACCAATATTGGGTCAATGTAAACGGATCCGTCCACATTTGTAAGTCAGGACGGATCCGTTTGGCTCCGCACCGCCAGGCGGACACCAAAACTCTGCAACCAGCGTTTTGGTGTCCGCATCTAGAGCTGAATGGAGGCAGAACGGAGCCAAACTGATGCATTCTGAACGGATCCTTATTTATTCAGAATGCATTGGGGTTAAACTGATCCGGATCTCACAGGCGGACCCATAAACGGCAGTGTGAAAGTAGCCTAAGCTATATCGGTATCGTAGCTATATCTACAGTACATTGAATCTATATCTGTTTCTAACCAATATATGTATCTAAGCTATATCTGTATTGAAGCTATATCTGTTTCTAACCAATATCTCTATCTAAGTTATATCTGAATCTAAGCTATATCTGTATCTAAGCTATACCTGTATATAAGCTATTCCTTTATCTAAGCTATTCCTTTATCTAAGCTATATCTGTATCTGAGCTTGAACTGTATCTAAGATATATACAAACCGGATTCCCAAAAAGTTGGGAAACTAAACAAATTGTGAATAAAAACTGAATGCAATGATGTGAGATGACAAATGTCAATATTTTATTTGTAATAGAACGTAGATGACAGATCAAACGTTTAATCCGAGTAAATGTATCATTTTAAAGGAAAAATACGTTGATTCAAATTTTCACGGTGTCAACAAATCCCCAAAAAGTTGGGACAAGTAGCAATAAGAGGCTGGAAAAAGTTAATTTGAGCATAACGAAGAGCTGGAAGACCAATTAACACTAATTTGGTCAATTGGCAACATGATTGGGTATAAAAAGAGCTTCTCAGAGTGGCAGTGTCTCTCAGAAGCCAAGATGGGTAGAGGATCACCAATTCCCACAATGTTGCACAGAAAGATAGTGGAGCAATATCAGAAAGGTGTTACCCAGCAAAAAATTGCAAAGACTTTGCATCTATCATCATCAACTGTGCATAACATCATCCGAAGATTCAGAGAAGCTGGAACAATCTCTGTGCGTAAGGGTCAAGGCCGTAAAACCATACTGGATGCCCGTGATCTCTGGGCCCTTAAACGACACTGCACCACAAACAGGAATGCTACTGTAAAGGAAATCACAGAATGGGCTCAGGAATACTTCCAGAAACCATTGTCAGTGAACACAATCCACCGTGCCATCCGCCGTTGCCAGCTGAAACTCTACAGTGCAAAGAAGAAGCCATTTCTAAGCAAGATCCACAAGCTCAGGCGTTTTCACTGGGCCAGGGATCATTTAAAATGGAGTGTGGCAAAATGGAAGACTGTGGTCAGACGAGTCACGATTCAAAGTTATTTTTGGAAATCTGGGACGCCATGTCATCCGGACCAAAGAGGACAAGGACAACCCAAGTTGTTATCAACGCTCAGTTCAGAAGCCTGCATCTCTGATGGTATGGGGTTGCATGAGTGCGTGTGGCATGGGCAGCTTGCATGTCTGGAAAGGCACCATCAATGCAGAAAAATATATTCAGGTTCTAGAACAACATATGCTCCCATCCAGACGTCATCTCTTTCAGAGAAGACCCTGCATTTTTCAACAAGAAAATGCCAGACCACATTCTGCATCAATCACAACATCATGGCTGCGTAGGAGAAGGATCCGGGTACTGAAATGGCCAGTCTGCAGTCCAGATCTTTCACCTATAGAGAACATTTGGTGCATCATAAAGAGGAAGGTGCAACAAAGAAGGCCCGGGACGATTGAACAGTTAGAGGCCTGTATTAGACAAGAATGGGAGAGCATTCCTATTTCTAAACTTGAGAAACTGGTCTCCTCGGTCCCCAGGCGTCTGTTGAGTGTTGTAAGAAGAAGGGGAGAGGCCACACAGTGGTGAGAATGGCCTTGTCCCGACTTTTTGGGGATTTGTTGACACCATTAAATTCTGATTCAACATATTTTTCCCTTAAAATGGTACATTTTCTCAGTTTAAACTTTTGTTCCGTGATTTATGTTCTATTCTGAATAAAATATTAGAAGTTGGCACCTCCACATCATTGCATTCAGTTTTTATTCACGATTTGTATAGTGTCCCAACTTTTTTGGAATCCCGTTTGTATGTAGCTACATGATATACATAAATAAGCTATATCTATCTAATATAGATATAGCTTAGATACAAATATAGCTTAGATACCTATATTGCTTAGGCAAAGAAATAGCTTAGATACATATATAGGTTAGATACAGATATAGCTTAGATAAAGAAATAGCTTAGATACAGATGTAGCTTAGATACAGATATTGGTTAGAAACAGTTCAAGCTTAGATACAGATATAGCTATATCTATAAGATGCACATATATCTGTATCTAATCTATAATTGTATTGAAGCTATATTTGCATCAAAGCTATATATGTATCTAAGCTTTATCTGTATCTAAGCTATATCTGTATCTAAGCTTTTTATTTATATAAGCGATATCTGTATCTAAGCAATATCTGTATCTAAGCAATATCTGCATCTAAGCTATATCTATATTCGATAGATATAGCTTAGTTATATATATATATATATATATATATATATATATATATAATCACCACTCTGGTAAGTATCACGCATGAGAAATCTCAGACAATCGCAGAGGCTGTGTGAGGAAAGGGAGAGAGGGGCGGGCACCAAAGGCCTCTGACGTCTCATTTACAGAGCCGGGCCAGCCAGGGAGAAGCTTGTAAACGAGACGTCAGTGCCAGAGAAGGGTTGATGACGTTGGGGTTCACATGACCCAAATCGGCAGTGGCTAAACAGAGCAAAATCAGCAAAGTAATTTACAAATGAGTTTAATATGCTAATATAATAGCTATCAACATACATTTATATAACTCTGATAACCCCTTTAACTGCTGTGACATTTAAAGTTAATCTGTCATTTTAGACATAGACTTACTGTGCATCCGACTCAGTATTAACAACATTCATAGTTAATCTGTTACATTACTGATTCAGTTACTTTACACTATGGCCAACAGTTTCCTGGGCCCTCCAAAGGAACGGGCAGTGGCAAAATTGTTGCTGTAGCTGTCACAATTAGCAGCAGAAGAATGGGGGGGTAGCATCTGCAGTAACAGGCCAGAGCTGCCATTGTCATCCAGCGGTCATGTTTTGACCAACAATCCAGCTATACTGGAATGGTTGACTCGCTCTTCAACATAATCTCAAGTGAGAACAGAGACGCACAGTGAGGAAATAGTGGGTTGCTATGACACCACGCTTAGTTGGTATGGCCCAGGAACTGCCAATGTGCCCTCACCTATCCTAAACCTGCCTCTTGCTTTTGTTGCTCCTTCTGCTAGCTGAGTAATGCATACTGCCAGCTCTGCTCCTCTTTTCAGCAACAGTGAACTTTGTGAGGACAGTCAGCAGTTACAGTCCAGCAGTCTTGGAGGATAGGTCCACTGCAGGCTCCTCTAGGAGAGCAACTAGCAATGATGCCGATCGCACATGGGAGGCAGGTGAATAGGGGGCAGTGTTTGAAGTGTGCCCATGAGACAGCAAGGTGGAAGCATGCCCATGAGACAGCAGGGTGGAAGCATGCCCATGAGACAGCAGGGTGGAAGCAGTGGGAGATCTGCAGCCAAATGTGGGGAAGGGGGTACATCATCTGCTACTCGGGAGACTACCTATGAGAAATACAATAGAAGTGCATAGGTTCATAAAATCAACTTCTTTGAACTCATTGGATAATTTTTAATTTCCAAAAGTCATAGGAGGATCTATAAAACACCAATAATACAAATGGTAATATGGTGTACAGTTATGCTTGAAAGTTTGCGAACTATTCATAATTTTTTTTTTTTTATATTTCTTCATAAATGTGACCTAAATTCCTAAAAATAGATAAAGATAGCCAAATAAAACAAATGAGTCTAAAATATTAGACTTGGTGTTACGGGCGGTGGGTGTGGAACTATTGAATCAACTGAACAGTTTGACTTTGAGATAAACTTACCTGTAAAAAAATTATCCTGGCAATCGCCTGATTTTCACCCTTTAACCCCTATACAAGGATTTGCACATCGATGAAGGGGAGCCAGCGGGCTGCTACTTCATGTAGAAGACCCAGTGGGGTTAACAACTGACCAAGAGAGGTCAGAGACATCAGTGTGAAACCCTTAGTGAGCAGGCAAAGATCTTTGTCAGTAACAGGCCAAGGTCAGGGTAGGTAGAGTTCATGTGAATCCCTGAAACAGTCGACAGGGCATTCAGCATAGGTTCAGTATGGTAAACAGGCATAAGTTGGGTCACACAGTGCAGAGTCAGAATTCACATACAGCAGAAGCTAATTAGCAAATTGGAAACAGCCTAGCAGCAGCACACAGAACTAAGGAGGGTATTAACCCTTGCATTACTGTAGAAGGGCAGTAGAGAGTTGCTGATATAACACTTGGTCATTTATTTATTAAAGAAAAATTATCCAATAAAACATTTTTATAAATTGTAAAATTATTTGAACCTATAGGATTAATAGATAATTAGTTTTTTTTTTTTATATTAACAATTTTTATTGTTTTTATCAGTTAATCCATATAAAAAATATACTTTTAATCAAGATCAAGAAAATCACAGATACAAGTGTAAGAAGTGTACATATACCTAGACCGGTTTCAACCAGGGAGTGTAGGTATTGCATCTCATACAATCAATAACACAACTATAACAACAATATTTAGACATGGAAAAATAGAGGCAAGTTCTATCAAATAATATAGTACATAAAATATAACCTGATTATGGTGGTGCAGGCAAGGCTAAGCGGTTTAGAGAGGCAGATCATGAGAAGTCCCTATAGCTTCTCCAGGGTGACCATATTTGGAGGAAAGTAGATCTCGATCTTAGTTCCCAGTGAGACATTTCTTCAAATTTATAGATCTGATCAACTTTGTTGATCCAATGTTCCACTTTTGGGATTTCAGAGGAGAGCCAGTGAGAAGGCAGGAGGATTCTGGCCACAGCTAATAATAAGGAGAAGAGGGAGGCTTTGTGTGTGTTAATACCTTCTAACCCCAAAGTGAGCAAGGCTAATTTCGGGGCACATGGAAGTCTTGCATATCTGTTTGCTAATTTTGATTATCTCCGACCACCAGGCCTTGATTAGGTCACAAGACCACCAGATGTGAAAGTAAGTTCCTCTTTCTTTCTGACATCTCCAACAGGTATCTGGGGATCCAGGTTTGTAGAGGCTAGTTTTTTCTGGGGTCATATACCAACGTAGTAATATTTCCTGAATGCAAATACATCTGGAAATCTTATGTGGGGTGATCAAGATCTTTGCAGTCTCAGAGGTCGACAGGGAACGTTTCAAATCCCTCTCCCAAAGACCTATAGCGGCAGGTTTAGTAGTAGAGAGGGAAGTCTTAAGGGACTTATAAATTGTAGATATTACTTTGGGAGGAGGAAGCAAATTGGCTATCAGCCTCTCAAACCAGTAAGCCTCTTTCGGAAGGGGGGTGTTTTCTGTGAGGATGAGTGTTTCTGACTTAATAAAATGTAAGAGCATGTAGTTTTGAATGGGTAGACCCAATTTCTTGTGGAGTTCAGAATCAGGGGGAATACATCCGTAATGATCCAGAATATCAGAAATGGGAAGCCTAGAGGATGTTAAGGAGATGGGGCAGCTATCCCTAAGTTCTTTAGGAGCTAGGGCTAAGATGTCTTTTAGAGGTAAGAGGGGGGATGGCAGCGTCAGAGCCCCACCACTGGCCAAGAACCACCTCCAAACCTTTATTGTGCTACAGATCATGGGGTTGGGGATAGAACTGAGTGTCGGAGGTGGTCTGTCGGCCAATAGGAGGGCCCGAGATGGGTAGGAAAGCGTTCTCCAAGGAAATCCAGGCTTTATGAGCAGAGCTCCTTATCCAATCGACTGCTCTGGAAAGCTGGATGGCCTTCATGTATATTTCAGGGTACGGTAGACCAATGCCACCCTGGGCTCTAGATTTAGTGAACGTGTTAAAGGAGCTACGTGGACTTTTCCCCTGCCATATGAATCTGCGGATCAGTTTATTTAGGGAATTAAAGTATGATTTGGGGATTTCAATAGGAAGTACTTGCATCAAATACTGGGATTACTAAAGACATGTTCTTTCTCCTAAACCAGGACAGGTATGGAAGGTCCAATGAGTTCAGCTGGGTGGTTATTGAAATTAATAGTGGTTTATAGTTTAGTTTGAATAACTCTGGTAGGTATGGGGTAAGTTTTACTCCGAGGTAAGTCAGTTGCTGGATGTGCCAGTTGAAAGGGGATTCCCTCTGGAGGGAGGAAAGAGCTAAGGGAGAGAGGCCAATATGAAGCACTTGAGACTTGGAAGGGTTAACTTTAAAGTTTGACAGGGAGCCAAAGTGACTAAGCATCGAGAGAATGATACTCATGGATTTACAGGGATTAGTCGTAAGGATTAGTAAATCATCTGCAAAAGCAGCAAGTTTGAATTCAGAGCCCTCCACAAAAAGGCCTCTGATGCCCCTCTCCCCTCTGAGAGCTTGTAGTAAAGTTTTCATGACTATTGCAAAGAGGAGGGGGGAGAGGGGGCAGCCCTGCCTTGTACCGTTCCTAATTGGATAGGGGGAAGATAGGATTCCATTGACTGACACGGATGCCGAAGAGCAGGAGTACATAGAGAATACCGCATTAATGTAGGGTTTGGGAATCCCAAACCTAGACATAGTCAACCTAATATAAGTCCAATCTACTCTGTCAAAAGCTTTTTCGGCATCTGTGCCTATCAGAACTAAAGGAATGGAATTATGGGAAGCATAGAATAGGGCATTTAATACTTTGTAGTATTATCTTTTCCCTCTCGTCCCTTGACAAATCCCACCTGATCAGGGTTGACTATATAGGGTAAAAAGCCCTGTAGTCTAGTGGCTAGCATCTTGGCTATTAATTTGAGATCAACATTACGTAAAGAGATCGGTCAGTAGCTGGAGCATGCCTAAGGGTCTTTACCTTCCTTGGGGATTACCATAATAGTGGCCCTGGTCATATCAACTGAAATGGGATGATTATGCATTGATAAATTGCATATGGGGAGAAGGGAGTTTCGAAAAGTTGAGTAGTAAGATATGGGAAGACCATCTGGACCTGGGCATTTACCTTTAAGGGTGGAGTTAACGGCCCGCGTCAACTCTGAAATAGTGAAAGGCTTTATCAGGGAGTTACACTGGGTTGTGGTCAAGTTCGGAAGGTGGAGAGAGTCAAGGAACGAGTTGATATTGGCCTCTCTCCCCAGTGAAGGGTCTGGGAGATCAGAGGCAGGCAGATTGTACAATGCTTCATAAAAGAGCTTGAATTGCTCAGCAATCTCTTCTGCTTTTAATACTAGGTCTCCCCTCTGGGATTTAATGCTCTGGACATGTTGGGAGTCTCTTCTTTGTTTAATTCTCTGCATCATAAATTTAGATGCCTTGTTGCCATGTGCGAAGAACTTCTGTTGAGCAGACAAAAAATATTGGCTGCGCGCTCATTCAAAAGGTCATTCAAAAGGTTCTTTAGTTCAGTTCTGAGTGAAGAGAGTTCCACCATCTGTTGAGCAAGTAAGGACTGCTTATGAGCTTTTTCAAGTATGTGTATCCTTGATAATAAGGACATGTATTTTTTCTCTAATTCCTTTTTTAGGTAGGAGCAGAGTCCAATCAGCCTGCCTCTAATATATGGCTTATGGGCATCCCACAGGACCTGAGGGGATATGCCTGGGGTATTATTGATCAAAAAATAATCATCCAGATAGGAAGTAATCTGGGATTTATAAGTAGGGTTACCCAGCAAGGACTCATTGAACCTCCAAGTAATATTCTTACCTGTCCTGCTGGAAGGATGGACATTACAAAAGACAGGGGAGTGATCCGAGAGTGTCATATCTCCAATCTTGGCTAAAGTGCAGAGCTGTAGATGTTCTCTCGAGATGAAGATATAGTCTATTCTACTATACAAATTGTTTGCTGAGGAATAAAAGGAGTAGTCAAGTGAGTTGGGATTAATACAACGCCAAGTGTCTAATACCCCTAAATTGAAAAGTTTAGTCTGAAGCAATTTAAGGGCCTTAGAGGGAATAGCAGATTTTTTTGAGGAGGCCAGATTGAAGTCACCTGCTAATATTAAAATCCATTCTCTGTGTTATTAAATTAGCAAAAGAAGGGAAGAAAGACCGGAGATTTGGTTGGTATTTGGTGCGTATACGGCCCACCAGGCCCTTAAGGATAAGGTATCTACCCTCTGGGTCTTAAGTATGGGATTTGTACTGGAAGGCTAGACCCCTGTGAAAACCAATGCTAACTCCTCTCGAGGCGGAACCCCTAGATCCACAATGATACCAGTTAGGGAATTTGGAAAAGGTAAGGTTTGAATAATTGCCCTGTTTGAAGTGAGTTTCCTGTAGGAAGACTATAGAATATTTCTCCCTATTCAGATGGGAAAGAATTTGGCATCTTTTTGAAGGACATCTCATTCCTTTAACATTATAATAAACTATTCTGAGGCCATTCATGGTGGGTTGTATAAGCAGGGAGATGGGGGGGGGAGGTGTTCTAACCTTGCAGATATATACAACAGATATCAGGGGAGGGGGAGCACCGCCTCGAGAAAGAGAAGTACCCAGCAATTCTCCTGGAGAATGATATAGTTGCCAGTTACCAGACCATCCATGTCTAAAAACCAAAACATAGTTAAAAGGAACATTACAACAAAACAACAAAAGTGTTAACCTGTGCAGGTAAAAAGGTAGTAGACAGCATTACTCCTTGGGGAGTTTGTTTGGAAGGGTAGGAAATATATAAGACATTTTTGAGAAGCCAGAAAGTAAGAAGAGGAGAGTAAGAAAGGAAGGGGGGTTTACTTAGTAACATGTTGTATCACCCTTAGTAGAGATTGGGATCCAATGTAGGATCTGATAGGAGATATCGGAGGGAAATGAAGGGAGGAATCTTGACAGGAGAAGAGGAGTTAGGGGACAGCAATGAGAGAAGTGGTAATGTGGCCCATATGGGACCTTATATATCCATCTGGATAAGTTCATCTCATTCTCCCAAAGCTAGTCTTCTGGGTGTTGACTTTGAGTTTCCTCTTCTGCCCCTTTGTGGTTTAGGGGTTTGCTGCTTCTCCCAGGGTTCAAGAGGTGTGAGGGTCGGCAAGTCTGTTAATTTTGAACAGGATGCCAATTCTGTATGTCCAGAGGCTTAATCCCCAGATGAGCATAGACTTGGTTCAGGTCTTGGTATGAAGAGATTAATCCTGTGCCCTTCATATGTAAATGAGAGAACAAAGGGGAAGGACCACCTATATGGGGTATTTCTTGATCTGAGCCATTCTGTTAGAGGCTTTAAGGTCCGTCTTTTCTTCAGGGTTGATTGAGCTAGATCTTGGAAAATGAGAATGCCCTGGTCATCTAATTTGACTGTTCTTGTTTCCCTAGCCTTAGTGATGACAGCCTCCTTTACTTGGAAGTGCAGGAACTTGCAAATTATGTCTCTGGGAGGGGCTGTGGGTGCTGGTTTAGGCTTCAGGGCCCTGTGAGCTCTTTCCAGGAGCACTTTGTGTGCTGAATCTGGGCCCAGGAGAGAGAGGCATATTTGGACAATAGTATTAGGAATGTCCCCAGGGACAACCGTTTGTGGTATACCCCTGAAACGCAGGTTGTTACGACTCCCACGGTTCTCCTGATCCTCTATGGCCTCATATAGTGAGTTAATGTTGTCTTGGATCTTGTGGAGGTTGTGCTGTGCAGCATTTTGGTCCTGGATCACAGCTGCTTGTGACTCCTCCAGTGCTTCTACTCTGCGCCCTATGTGCCGGACGTCTTGCTTTATGGGCAGGAGGTGTCACGAGGGTGTCAAGAACCACGCCTGACTCCGTTATACCCGGGGTCAGGAAGTCGCAGCGGTTGGCTGCGCGCTCTATGTGGTAAGATAGGGCTGTTTCCTTATGGTAGCTTTCTGGGTTTGCTTTGCAACCCTTTTTGGCTCACTCAGGGATCCGTAGCTCCTTCTCCTCAGCTGTTCCTTGTCCAGCACTCCCAACCTCCTTATATTCCCCTCTCACACTTCTCTGGTTGCCATATATAGAGCTTCCTGCCTGGACTTCTATACTGACCCACTGGAGCTGTGTTGCTGCATTCTCTGGTTGTTGGTCCAGAAAGTTTCCCTCCGGATCCCTGTTGGACCTTTGTGGTCTACTGTGGTCGCCCACCTGGGTTTATGTGTTTGTCTGTATTGTCTGTCCTCTCCCTGGTGTTTTCCTCTTAGTGTCAGTGGTGCGGAATAGCGATCCCACCAGCCCGTTCACTATCTAGGGCTCATTTTAGGGAAAGCCAGGGTTTAGGCACGTGATCGCCGCACGGGTGAGGAACCCATCTAGGGACGTCAGGGCAGTCAGGTGCCAGCCGCAAGGTGAGTCAGGGTTTACCACCTTTCCCTCTCCCTTGGGCAGGGCTTTCCCTTTTCCCTCCCTGTGCGTGACGCCGGTCATTACATTATATCTGGCCCTTATTTTGTGTAGGTAAAAAAATAAAATAATAATAATATATTTTTTTACCTACTTAGAATCCAGTAAGGATCCAAGTGCCCAAGCAATTTCATGGCCTGTCTTTGGAGGTGGCAGGATTGAAGGCGTCGGTCCTCCAGCAACAACAGCAATTACAACTGACCGCAAGCCCAGCGGTTGCTACTGGTAACCAGGTTGTTGCGGAACCCAAGGTTCCTCTCCCTGACAGATTTTCTGGGGGAAGGGACAAGTTATTGACATTCCGTGAGGCCTGAAAAATTATATTTTAAACTGCGCCCTTACTCCTCTGGTAATGAAGAACAGCGGGTGACGACCCTGACCGAGTCGCACTGGCTGAATCAAGATTACGGAGACTCCTACAAGGAGAGCGGCCGGTAGAGGAGTATTGCTCTGACTTCCGTAGGTGGGCTACGGATACCCAATGGAACGACCCGGCTCTCAGGAGTCAGTTCTGCTCTGGGTTATCCGAAAGGGTTAAGGATGCGCTTGCATTATATGAGACCCCCTTTTCCCTTGATGCGGTTATGTCCCTTTCTATCCGAATAGATAGACGCCCTTAGGGACAGGTGGAAAAAACCAGAGCAATTGGTAACCCCTCCCAAGCAGCAGTTAGTCTGTACGGACTTAGACGAGCCTATGCAGCTAGGAGGAACCACTCGTCAGGTCCGTCCTCCTGAGGTTTGCCGTAGGCGCGGGGTTTGTTTTTTTTGTGGGGAGAGGGGTCATTTCATTAATGTCTGTCCTTCTTTCCTCAGAAACAAAAGACCGTTGGAAAACGACTAACCCCAGGCTGTGTGGAGGATGTCAGCCGGGGGGGATATGTTTCCTCCATACGTACATCACAATTTGTGTTGTCAGTGGTTATTGTTTTTGGTGTGAAGACGGAGAATATTTCTTTCTTTCTAGACAGTGGAGCAGGGGTAAATTTGATAGATGCCCATTTTGCCCGCACTATGGGTTTGTCTCTCTGTACGCTACAGAGACCTATTCCCATATTCGCTATTGATTCTGCTCCTCTGTCTCAGAGAAACCTCACCCACATTGTTCATAATTTACACCTTCGGGTAGGGGACCACCATAACGAGATGCTTTCATGTTATGTTCTGGAGGGGCTTCCCACTCTGGTAGTGCTGGGCCTTCCCTGGTTGGTAGCACACAATCCAGTGGTGGATTGGCAGGCCAGGGAGATATCGGAGTGGAGTGAGCATTGCAGAGAAAATTGCTTAAATAGCAATTGCTTAGTCGCCTCCATAACTACCCTACCTACATTTATTTTGGATTTTGAGGAAGTTTTTTTCTGAAAAGGGTTGTCAGAAGTTACCACCTCACTGTCCTTATGATTGCCCGGTTAACCTTATTCCCGGTGCAAAATTACCCAAGACCAGGTTATATAATCTTTCAGGTCCAGAGAGACAAGCCATGAAAGATTATATCTCCGAGAGCTTGGCTAAGGGACACATCAGACCCTCTTCTTCACCCGTGGCTGCAGGGTTTTTCTTGGTTAAAAAGAAAGATGGGGGTCTGCGTCCTTGCTTAGATTTTTGCGAATTAAATCGGATAACCATCCGAGACCCATACCCTCTTCCTCTCATTCCTGACCTGTTTAACCAGATTGCGGGTGCTAGGTGGTTCTCCAAACTTGATCTTAGGGGGGCCTACAATCTAATTCGTATCAAGGAGGGGGATGAGTGGAAGACAGCTTTTAACACCCCTGAGGGGCATTATGAAACTCTAGTTATGCCTTTCGGTCTGACTAATGCTCCTGCCGTATTTCAACATTTCGTTAATGACATTTTTAGTCATCTAATCGGCAGGTTTGTGGTAATATACCTAGATGATATTTTAATTTATTCGTCTGATCTGAGAACACATGAGGCGCATGTCAGACAAGTACTGCAGGTCCTACGGACGAATAAATTATATGCTAAAATTGAAAAATGTGTCTTCGGCGTTCAGGAGATACAATTCCTAGGTTATTTTTTATCTGCCTCAGGTTCCCGTATGGATCCTAGGAAGGTCCAGGCAATTTTAGATTGAGATCTTCCTGAGAACCTCAAAGCACTGCAACGGTTCTTGGGCTTCGCAAATTTCTATAGAAAATTCATTAAAAATTATTCAGTTATTGTAAAACCCCTTACTGACATGACTAGGAAGGGGGCTGATTTTTCTAAATGGTCTGATGCCGCTAAAGTTGCTTTTTCCTCTCTAAAAGAGAGGTTTACCTCGGCACCTGTACTAGTCCAACCTGATGTCTCTCAGCCTTTTATTGTTGAAGTCGATGCGTCAGAGATGGGAGTGGGGGCGGTGCTGTCTCAGGGTCCGTCTCCTGACAAATGGCGTCCTTGTGCTTTCTTTTCTAAAAAACTATCTGCAGCAGAAGAGAACTACGATATTGGCAATAGGGAACTATTAGCTATTAAACTAGCGTTTGAAGAATGGTGTCACTTTTTAGAGGGGGCAGTCCACCCCGTCACTGTGATTACGGACCACAAAAATTTTCTGTACCTCGAATCAGCTAAGCGTCTCACTCCTAGACAAGCTAGGTGGTCGCTATTTTTTACCAGGTTTAACTTTGTTATTACCTATCGTCATGGGGCAAAAAATACCAAGGCTGATGATCTCGTTGTTTCCCTGGAGGGGGTAATGTGAGTGATCCGGTACCCATTCTTCAAAGAGGAGTGGTTGTTTCTGCGGTACACTCTGCTCTGGAGGGGAAGGTGTTAAAGGCCCAGGGGGACGCCCCGGTCTCTTGCCCCTCAGAGAAATTGTTTGTACCGTTGAACCTGCGTTTCGAATTATTAAAGGACATCATAATTCGGCACTTGCTGGGCACCCGGGTAGTAAAGCAACCTTGGAGCTATTGTCTCGTCGTTTTTGGTGGCCAAGGTTGCGTCAGGATGTATTGGATTTTGTGTCTTCTTGTTCTACCTGTGCGCGCGCAAAAGTTTTGCATACACATCCTGCAGGGTTTCTATTACCACTCGTCATTCCCAATAGACCATGGACACATCTGTCAATGGATTTTATCACTGACTTACCTTTGTCTGCGGGTAAAACTGTTATTTTGGTAGTAGTGGACAGGTTTAGCAAAATGGTACACTTCATTGTGTTACCCGCACTACCTAATGCTAAGACTCTTGCTCAGGTATTCATCAGTGAAATCGTGAAGCTTCACGGGGTCCCTTCCGATGTTGTTTCGTACCCAGTTTATTTCTAAATTTTGGAAAGCTTTTTGTTCCCGTTTGGGGGTACACTTGTCATTTTCCTCAGCTTTCCATCCTCAGTCGAATGGACAGACTGAGCGTACCAACCAAAACCTTGAGACATATCTAAGATGTTTTGTGTCTGAAAACCAAGAGTTGTGGTCATCATATTTACCGTTAGCTGAGTTTGCCATAAATAATCGTCGTCAGAAATCCACTGGCAAGTCACCATTTCTTGGTGCATATGGTTTTCAGCCCCAATTCTGTACTTTCAAAGAGGGGGGTCTTCTGGGGTTCCCGAAAAGTAACGGTTTTCGTCATCTCTTTCCTCGGTATGGCAGAAGGTGCAAGCTAACTTGAAAAATATGGGAGGTAAATACAAATGCATGGCTGATAAGAGACGGTCGCCAGGTCCGGACCTAGGAGTGAATGACTGTGTGATTGTCTACTAGGAATATTAAATTAAAGGTTCCCTCTTGGAAACTGGGTCCTAGGTTCATTGGTCCTTACAAAATTGTAGCCATCATCAACCCCGTGGCTTTTCGCCTGGAGCTACCTCAGTGTCACGATACTGGTGCAACAGAACTGGAATCCGATGGCCAGGACTTAGGAGCAGAGTATATATAACACGGATGTAGCAGAACCCACGTTGTTGTGCTCCGCACGGGTGAGACAGAGTCTGTAGACGAGAACCGAGGTCAGGATAGCAGAAGTCAGGGCAGGCGGCAAGCTGGCAGGAAGGTAGACGAGCAGAAGGTCAGGGCAGGCAGCAAGCAGGTACGAAGGTCCAAGAACAGTCCGGGTCAGCAACAGGAGGTAGCAGGGAGAACCGCTAGGGCACAGAACACACGGAGGAGTGAGTTCCAGCAAGAGGATTGCAGACTAAAAGCCAAACACAATACTCTAGCAAAGACAGGAAGGTCTGGCCAGTTTAAAAAGGAACAGGAACAGGAAGTGAGATGGCAACCAGGAAACACATAATCCACCATCTTGACTGAGGGCAAACTTCAGGGCAAAGTATATCAGGGTGGTTTCTGACAGGAACAGGAAGTGAGATGGCAACCAGGAAACACATAATCCACCATCTTGACTGAGGGCAAACTTGAGGGCAAAGTAAACTATATCATGATGGTTTCTGACATTACTCCCACCTCAACAGCGGCCTCTGGACGGGACCTGACTTGGTCTTCCAGGATGTGTTTGATGGAATTGTCTAATCATTCGAGGAGCATTGATGTTGTTTATTGGTTCCCAGGAATTTTCTTCAGATCCGTACCCCTGCCATTTGATAAGGTACTGTAGCTGATTCCTGAAAATCCTAGAGTCCAGAATCTCTTCTACCACAAACTGCTCCTGTCCATCTATCTCCAATGCTTCAGGAGGAGGAAGTGTACGTTCAGGAAACGGATTGGGCACTGCAGCCTTGAGTAATGACACATGGAAGACAGGATGTATCCTCATGGATCGTGGGAGTTTAAGTCGAACGGCCACTGGGCTGATTATGCCCATGATTTTATAGGGTCCAATAAACTTCTGTCCCAGCTTCGGTGAGGGGACCTTAAGTTTTAAATTCCTCGTAGAAAGCCATACCTTGTCGCCCACTCTAAACATTGGTGCTGGTCTACGGAATTTATCAGCGGCCCTCTTATAATTCTCCTGAGCACTCTCTAAGGTCTCTCTTAGTAGTAGCAAATTTTGTTGAAGCTTGGAAATTCTTTCCGCCACTGCTGGTATAGGCGAAGTAACAGGAAATTTGGGGAGAATGTTCGGATGGTACCCGAGATTTGCAAAGAAGGGGGTCTGTCTGGTTGATGCATTTTGGGAATTATTGTAAGAAAATTCAGCCACTGGAAGAAGGTCAACCCAGTCATCCTGTAAGTGACAGATATAACATCGAAGGTATTGTTCCAAAGTCTGGTTTGTGCGTTCGGTCTGTCCATTAGACTGAGGGTGAAAGGCGGTTGATAGATTGATATTGATTTCTAAAGATGTGCAAAAACTGTGCCAAAACTTTGAAGTAAACTGTACTCCACGATCCGAGACAACTTCATCTGGCACCCCATGTAGACGAAACACATTTTGTATTATAAGGTCTGCAGTTTCTTTAGCAGATGGTAGGCCATTACATGCAATGAAGTGTGCAGCCTTAGTGAGACGGTCTACCACTACTAAGATTGTATTCTGTCCCTTGGATGTAGGTAGATCCACAATAAAGTCCATGGAAATGGAGCCCCAAGGACGGGAGGGGACCGGCAAAGGCTGTAGTAAACCTACTGGGAGGGAGCGTGGAGTCTTGCATCTAGCACAGATATCACATGACAGGACATATTTTTTCACATCCTGTCGAGAATTAGGCCACCAAAAGAAACGAGATAAGAATTCCTGAGTCTTCTGCACACCCCTGTGACCTGCGACCTTAGAGTCATGGACTAGTCTTAGAACCTTAAGTCTTATAACCTCGGGTATATATATCTGTTGTCCATGAGTCCATACCTTGTTTTTGTATATTAATTGCAGATCATCGGGAGGTTGCGCCAGGAGGGAGTCAGTGACATAGGCTTCTTTGATTTCTTCAAGTAGGTCCTTATTAAGGATTACCCCCATGAATCTAGACTCTGGAATGATGGTCTTAGGTGGAGTTGTAGATACAGCATCGTTGGAAAAGATTCTGGATAAGGCATCTGCCTTGCCATTCCGAGAACCCGGCTTGTATGAAATCACAAAGTTGAATTGGTTTAAAAAAAGAGTCCAGCGGGCCTGGCGAGGAGATAGACATTTTGCTGATCTAACAAACTCCAAGTTGCGATGGTCAGTGAGAACTATTATTGGCTGGGAGGCTCCTTGAAGGTGATGTCTCCATTCTTTAAAGGCTGCTATAATAGCCAGTAGTTCTTTGTTTCCCACGTCGTAATTCTTCTCAGCCGGAGATAGACGTTGGGAGAAGAAAGCGCAAGGGTGTAACAATCCTTTGTCTCCTGTTCTCTGTGATAAAATGGCTCCTATAGCAGAATCTGAAGCATCTACTTCCACGATGAACGCCAATTCCGGGTTGGGGTGAACCAATACAGGGGCTGTGGTGAACCTGGTCTTTAATAAACAAAAGGATTCTTGTGCTTCAGGTGACCAAACAAATTCCTTTTTCGTTTTCCTGGTTAGTTGTGTAATTGGGGTGACTATTGTTGAAAAATTTTTGATGAAGCGTCTGTAAAAATTGGCAAAGCCTATGAAGCGTTGGACCTCTTTTAAGTTACTGGGGACAGGCCAGTCCACTATTGCTCTAATTTTGTTGGGGTCCATGTGTAAGCCTTGGGGTGAAATTATGTAGCCGAGAAATTGGATTTCAGTTCGATGAAACTCACACTTTTCAAGTTTGATATATAATTTATTTTTCCGAAGACGTTCCAAAACGAGTCTTACATGTTGCTGATGTTCTTCTGTTGAGTTAGAGAAGATCAGAATGTCATCCAGATAGATGACTACAAATTGGTCCAGGAGATCCCTGAAAATGTCGTTGGCCAGGTGTTGAAAGGTGGCTGGAGCGTTGCAAAGACCAAAAGGCATGACAAGGTATTCGAAGTGTCCGTACCGTGATCTAAATGCTGTCTTCCATTCATCTCCCGATCTGATACGGACCATATGATATATGAGGGGTAGTTCCACCACCTTATCGTCCTGGGATGTGGCTTCCCCCCCTTGTTCTGACTGTTTTGTAGGCATAGCATCTTTCTCTGGAAACGTTATCTCTTTGGTCTCCCAGTTGATGTTAGGGTTCTGTGCCTGTAACCAGGGCAAGCCTAGGATAACAGGAAAATGAGGAGAGGAGATCAAAAGAAATGATAGAACTTCGTGATGTTGTGGTGTTATACAGATGTCGAGGGGTTCTGTTTCTTGATCTACAGGGCCCGAATTTAAAGGGGTACCATCTACCGTTTCCATAATCATAGGTGAGAGTTTTTTATGAATCTTTACCCCATGTCTCCTTGCAAAGGAATAGTCCATAAAATTGCCACCAGCCCCGGAATCCACCATCGCAGAGGTGGATATCCACTGGGAATTAATTGAAAATTTGATGGGGAGGAAACAATGAGAGTTTCTGTTATCCTTCTTAATACGAGGGGCCACTGAAGAGATGGAGCGGATGGTTGTTTCTTCCAATGATTCCGCTTCAGATGTCACAGAGTCTTCATCTGAGAGATCGGGGTCTGTAATGGCTGCCACCAGTTTTCGAGGACGTCTGGGACAATTAATCAGGAAGTGGTCGGCTCTTCCACAATACAGACATAAGTTCTCTCGGAGTCTATGTTCCTTGCGATCAATATTTTCACGTTTTAAGATGGAGTCTATTTGCATTGGTTCACTTTCTGGTTCCTTGTAGATTCTTTTTGGAACTTCTTTTGAAGTCTGGGCAGATGAAGAAAGTGCCTGCTTCGTAGTATAGTTCAGTGTGGCCCATCTTTCTTGCCGTCGTTCAGCTAGTCGTGTATCAACTCGGATGCAGTGGTTGATAAAGGCATCAAGCTCTAAGGGGGCTTCTGCATGGGCCAGCTCGTCCTTTAGGGAACTACACAGTCCTTTCTTGAAAAAAGATAATTTTGCTGCATCATTCCAGTTAGTGTCAACGGACCATCTTTTAAAGTCCATAGCATATTCCGTGACGGGACGTCTGCCCTGGCGCAAGGCTAGTAAGGCTGCCTCTGCTGTAGTACCTCGGTTAGGGTCACCGAACATCTGGCTCATGGCCCCAAGGAAATCCTCCAGATTGTTTAGTCGGGCATCCCCAGTTTCGATCAACGGACTCGCCCAGGCGATAGCCTTGTGTGTTAGTAGCATAATGATGCATAGCACTTTAGATCGATCAGTAGAAAACTGGGAGGAGTTTGCGTCAAAGTAGAGGCGACACTGATTGATAAACCCCCGGAATTTGTCGCGGTCTCCGCCAAATCGGAATGGAGGTAATTTAGGAGTTGATGTAGTAGATGGTGCAGGAGCTGCATTCTCCACCTGTGTTATGCGAGCAGCCAGTGCTTGCACTGTATCACGGAGTTCGTGGATCGTTTGTCCATAAAACTGCATGCTGGGGCCGGTCTGGCCCTCAAAGGCATCGTATTTCTTCTTTAAGGTTTGCAACTCCGCGTGCATACTAGATACCACAGTCTGCAACTGCTTAATACGGGTCTCTGCCGCAGTCCCGGCGGAATCCATGGTGGCTAGAGTATTCTGTCACGATACTGGTGCAACAGAACTGGAATCCGATGGCCAGGACTTAGGAGCAGAGTATATATAACACGGATGTAGCAGAACCCACGTTGTTGTGCTCCGCACGGGTGAGACAGAGTCTGTAGACGAGAACCGAGGTCAGGATAGCAGAAGTCAGGGCAGGCGGCAAGCTGGCAGGAAGGTAGATGAGCAGAAGGTCAGGGCAGGCAGCAAGCAGGTACGAAGGTCCAAGAACAGTCCGGGTCAGCAACAGGAGGTAGCAGGGAGAACCGCTAGGGCACAGAACACACGGAGGAGTGAGTTCCAGCAAGAGGATTGCAGACTAAAAGCCAAACACAATACTCTAGCAAAGACAGGAAGGTCTGGCCAGTTTAAAAAGGAACAGGAACAGGAAGTGAGATGGCAACCAGGAAACACATAATCCACCATCTTGACTGAGGGCAAACTTCAGGGCAAAGTATATCAGGGTGGTTTCTGACAGGAACAGGAAGTGAGATGGCAACCAGGAAACACATAATCCACCATCTTGACTGAGGGCAAACTTGAGGGCAAAGTAAACTATATCATGATGGTTTCTGACACTCAGACTTTTAAAATCCATAACGTCTTTCATAAGTCGTTACTCAAAAAATATGTTCCACCTCTAGAACCGTCACCGCTGCCACCCCCTCCTGTTGTTGTGGATGGTAATCTAGAGTTTCAGATATCCAAAATTGTTAATTCTCGTCGGGTCCGCCGCTCTCTTCAATATCTCGTGCATTGGAGAGGTTACGGTCCCGAGGAAAGAATGTGGGTTCCTGCGTCTGAGGTAAACGCCGACAGGCTAGTTCAGGCTTTTCATGCCTCTCATCCTGAGAGACCTGGTCCTGAGTATCCGGAGACCCCTCGTAGAGAGGGGGGTACTGTCACGAGGGTGTCAAGTACCACGCCTGACTCCGTTATACCCGGGGTCAGGAAGTCGCAGCGGTTGGCTGTAGTAAGATATGGGCTGTTTCCTTATGGTAGCTTTCTGGGTTTGCTTTGCAACCCTTTTTGGCTCACTCAGGGATCCGTAGCTCCTTCTCCTCAGCTGTTCCTTGTCCAGCACTCCCAACCTCCTTATATTTCCCTCTCACACTTCTCTGGTTGCCAGATATAGAGCTTCCTGCCTGGACTTCTATACTGACCCACTGGAGCTGTGTTGCTGTGTTCTCTGGTTGTTGGTCCAGAACGTTTCCCTCTGGATCCCTGTTGGACCTTTGTGGTCTGCTGTGGTCGCCCACCTGGGTTTATGTGTTTGTCTGTATTGTCTGTCCTCTCCCTGGTGTTTTCCTCTTAGTGTCAGTGGTGCGGACTAGCGATCCCACCAGCCCGTTCACTATCTAGGGCTCATTTTAGGGAAAGCCAGGGTTTAGACACGTGATCGCCGCACGGGTGAGGAACCCGTATAGGGATGTCAGGGCAGTCAGGTGCCAGCCGCAAGGTGAGTCAGGGGTCCCCACCTTTCCCTCTCCCTTTGGCAGGGCTTTCCCCTTTCCCTCCCTATGCGTGACGCCGGTCATTACAGGAGGTCAGAGCTCCACTGCCAGAGAAGAAGGGAGGGCATCTCTAAGGTACGTGCGGGGGATGGGTAGGGAGTCTGCATCGTCCTCACCTCCATGAGAAGCGCCAGAAGCCACTGTCTGCTTGTGTACAGCGGAGTGCGGCGAGGTCGGCGCCATCTTGGATTCCCTTGCGGCGTATGCAGAGGCTGCTTTTGTAATCAATTTATCCATCTCCCCTTCATTAGTCGAAGATCTGTGATGGTTGGAGGAATCGGCCGCTTTAGAGCCTCCTATCTTTACCATCTTGGATCCAACAGGCTGGAAAATCAAGCTGTATGGGCGATGTAATGAACGGAGCTACTGCTGCATTTGACCAGTCAGTTCAGGCGCTAGCTCCGCCCCCCATTAATAGATAATTTGAAGCTGAATTTTGAGTCAGGTGTTTATAATCAATGAGATGACAATCAAGTCTCAGCAGGCAACATGTTTTAATTTTTAAAAAATCTATCAAAGTCTGATTTTCAAAATACATTAAATTTATCAGGGCACAAGCAAAGGACATTTCTGAACACCTCAGGAGAAGTGTGGTTGATGCTCATCAGGTTGGAAAAGGGTGCAAAACCATCTCTAAAGAGTATGGACTCTATCAATGCACAGTTAGACATGTTGTGTACCTACAGAGCAAGACTAGTTTCATCCCAGGAGTGGTCAACAAAGATCATCTCAAGAGCAAGGCATATAATAGTCCACAAGATCAGAAATGAACCAAAGGTGACCTATAAGCAACTAGAGTCCACCATCAGGACACTGAAGAACAATGGTATGCATGGCAGGATTGCAAGTAGAAAGCTGATTCTCTACAAAACGTCATTATTGTCTGTCTGTAGTTTGCTAAAGGTCACCTGGACAAGCCAGAAGGCTATTGGAACTATTTTTTGAAGGCAGATAAAACCAAAATAGAACATTTTAATTTAAAACAGAAGTGTTATTTTTAGGAAAAGGAAAAACAGGATTCCTGCATAAAAAAACTCATTACTATCATTTATGGAACAATGAATTATGAATTTTACCAGCATATCCTAAAGCACATTGTCAGGGAGATCTCAAGAGAACCTGGGTCATATGCAGTACTACTTGTGATTGCACTGTGACACCCATCATCCTCAGACAGACTGTTTTTGTTATAATAAAGTCAGGCCTGATCATTACCTCTTACCATCCACCATGTCCTTGCATCTTGCCCTCCTGCCTTGCAATCCACTACCCAGCCACCATCAAGGGCACCCCAGCCACCACCAGGCAGGAGACCCTAAAAGCCCAGGTTGTGCCCAAACTTCTCTTTCGAGTGTAGGGCTGACGTCATCGGCGCAGGTGCACTGAGGAAGGAGCGGCCAAGTGAGCGTCCTTCTCTCAGAGCGCCTGCACCGAATGACGACCAGGCGCGGAATTTGAGCTGCAGGCAGGGCCAGCTGGAGCATGAGAGTGCTCGCTGGCACTGTCAATCAAGTGGAGGAGGGGGCGTTTTTCAGACAGAGGATGTCGCAGCTACCAGCAAGTCCGCCCAACTTGCTAGTAGTGAAGAAATTTACATATCACTAAAGTCTGATTTTTACTGAAATTACACCACAGTCTGAGGTAAGAGGGATATATATTGAATCTGTAAACATTAGCAAATATATTAAGTCAAAAACTGAAAATTGGTGTTTGGGGGGTGACAGAAGCCCTTTAAGTTGAAACTATTTTGTATAAAAGAATGAGCTAAATTTCCCCCAAGCAAATGTGTAGGACTAATCAACCATAACCAGAAGCTTTTAGATGTAGTTATTGATACACAAGGGGGTCACACCAGTTACTTAAAGTAAAAGTAAAGGGTGGTGGGTGTTATAAAAAAGTATCATTCATGTTTAAAAATTTCAGCCACTGAAGTGCACACATGACTGTTGAGACCAATGTTTAGATTAGCAGTTATAGTAAGGAAATGGTCTTACAACCAGAGTCAGCAGACGCGCTCTACGCAAAGCTGCTAGAGTCTAGTTGCCAAGGAGATGGTCAGGTCTTCCTGTGCCAAGGAGATGGCCAATCAAACCAACCCTCCCATATCACTTTAATAGCCGGGGCTGGCAAACACATTCCTCTGCAGAGCAGCTGTAATGCAGTTACTAAGAAGACATCACTGTGAAGCCGCGTCGGCCAAACAGGACCAGTGCTCCCAAGTCAGGTGTGCTGACATCACTGGGCACAAGACACCAGGCATGTCACATGACCAGGAAGCGAGATGTATTTAAACAGGCAATTTGCTGATCACAGGTTGCCTATGAATGGTTCTCTGTACCTCACCAGCACTTAGTGTTTTGGATTACTCTGGACACTCTGACTACTGACTTTGGCTACTCTGTTGACCCTGATTCTTGGATTTTGATTTGGCTGTTCTATATCTCCTGGTTTGACCCTGGCTTGCTTTTTGGATTAGCTTCTGCCTGATGATTTGGACCTGTAATTGACCATTTGCGTATGACCCTGGCTTTGTATTATAAAAACCGGATTCCCAAAAAGTTGGGACACTATACAAATCGTGAATAAAAACTGAAAGCAATGATGTGGAGGTGCCAACTTCTAATATTTTATTCAGAATAGAACATAAATCACGGAACAAAAATTTAAACTGAGAAAATGTACCATTTTAAGGGAAAAATATGTTGAATCAGAATTTCATGGTGTCAACAAATCCCCAAAAAGTTGGGACAAGGCCATTTTCACCACTGTCTGGCATCTCCCCTTCTTCTTACAACACTCAACAGATGTCTGGGGACTGAGGAGACCAGTTTCTCAAGTTTAGAAATAGGAATGCTATCCCATTCTTGTCTAATACAGGCCTCTAACTGTTCAATCGTCTTGGGCCTTCTTTGTTGCACCTTCCTCTTTATGATGCACCAAATGTTCTCTATAGGTGAAAGATCTGGACTGCAGACTGGCCATTTCAGTACCCGGATCCTTCTCATACGCAGCCATGATGTTGTAATTGATGCAGAATGTGGTCTGGCATTATCTTGTTGAAAAATGCAGGGTCTTCTCTGAAAGAGATGACGTCTGGATGGGAGCATATGTTATTCTGGTGCCTTTCCAGACATGCAAGCTGCCCATGCCACACGCACTCATGCAACCCCATACCATCAGAGATGCAGGCTTCTGAACTGAGCGTTGATAACAACTTGGGTTGTTCCTTGTCCTCTTTGGTCCGGATGACATGGTGTCCCAGATTTCCAAAAAGAACTTCGAATCGTGACTCGTCTGACCACAGAACAGTCTTCCATTTTGCCACACTCCATTTTAAATGATCCCTGGCCCAGTGAAAACGCCTGAGCTTGTGGATCTTGCTTAGAAATGGCTTCTTCTTTGCACTGTAGAGTTTCAGCTGGCAACGGCGGATGGCACGGTGGATTGTGTTCACTGACAATGGTTTCTGGAAGTATTCCTGAGCCCATTCTGTGATTTCCTTTACAGTAGCATTCCTGTTTGTGGTGCAGTGTTGTTTAAGGGCCCAGAGATCACGGGCATCCAGTATGGTTTTACAGCCTTGACCCTTACGCACAGAGATTGTTCCAGATTCTCTGAATCTTCGGATGATGTTATGCACAGTTGATGATGATAGATGCAAAGTCTTTCTGATATTGCTCCACTGTCTTTCTGCGCAACATTGTGGGAATTGGTGATCCTCTACCCATCTTGGCTTCTGAGAGACACTGCCACTCTGAGAAGCTCTTTTTATACCCAATCATGTTGCCAATTGACCTAATTAGTGTTAATTGGTCTTCCAGCTCTTCGTTATGCTCAAATTTACTTTTTCCAGCCTCTTATTGCTACTTGTCCCAACTTTTTGGGGATTTGTGGCCACCGTGAAAATTTGAATCAACGTATTTTTCCTTTAAAATGATACATTTACTCGGATTAAACATTTGATCTGTCATCTACGTTCTATTACAAATAAAATATTGACATTTGCCATCTCCACATCATTGCATTCAGTTTTTATTCACAATTTGTTTAGTGTCCCAACTTTTTTGGAATTTGGTTTGTATTTGTGATCTGATTTGCCTCTGTTGTCCTCTTATAGTTTTGATCCAGTAAGTCTAACTTGGTGTACCCCGGTTCCGATACTGATACGGTCCCAGTGTGCCTGCCTGTCAATTTGTTTATAGTTTTCTTTTTCCCTTTTTTTATCCCCTGTAAGCCCCAGCACTTAAATAAGCAGGGGCAGTCATCCAATTATGGTACATCACACAGTGTGGTCATTCAAGTAGGCAGGGACAGAGGTGTGAGGAATTTTATGGCTCACTTTGTGTCCTAGTGAAAACATGTCATCAATGTCATTTCTGGTCCGATGAGTACTGAAAACTGCAGGGCCAGATGCCAAAGAGCTTTAATGGTGGTACTTTCAACAGGTGAGTAATGCTTTTCCATTTTTTAACCAAGTATTTAAAGATGAAGAATTTTCAAAAATAATAGAACAATATTTCTTGTGGCAAAGTAACCATAGGAGATAGACAAATTGAGCAGGTGTCTTTCTTTACTAGAAAACATAAGCCATTGTTTATTAAAAGTTGTGGACACCTTACTAGCCAGCATATCTAGGAGACCTTACATTTGAGTTAATAAAATTGATTTGAGGTGCATCTATCTTTTTTTCTTTTAGCAGTTAAATTATATGTAGTTCTGTAAATGACCAAGAACCTGTAGTTTTCATTGGGCCATGGCCACTCAGATGCTGTTCTAACAGCTGAATAGCCCTTGTTTAGGCAAATTAAAAATGGAATTTATCATCCAACCTGAACCAAAACCTGTAACCATATGGAAGACTGCATTGTATAAACTACTTGTTTTACTCTTTTTTATCTATATTTCTTATGAAAGTGCCTTTAAATCTAAGGTGAAGGAAATTCTATAAATAAATACAATTATTTCCAATTACACAGATTTCAATGTTATTTGGAATCTATTATGTCTCTATAAACATGTCAGAACTTTGCCACCAGGGATGCACATTTTAAAAATGAGCAATGCATGTAAAATAATCAATTCCACTGTGAATATGAGGTGTTCTCTATAACTGATTTGACAATATTCTGAGTATGATTTGATTCTGGTTCCTAGTTTGTTTTTCACTGTTGTTGTCATGCATTTGATTAAATTTATCATTCACATTCATTGTCATTTGCATGGTGTGACATCCCCTGGTATTTCATAGAGAAATGAAAAGTATTTAAGCTTTAAAGCTTTACCTTTGCAACTTTATGACTGGAACACTGCTTATCGTGCTGGAGTTAATTTTCCACAGTATTATCAAGGACAATTCCTATTTAAATTTTCCCCCCATGTAATGGCAACATTACACTTCACTGAAGACAAGTGATGCACGGGGAGCATCTATTTTTATTTATTAAGTTGTTTGCTGATTTATTTTATGTTAAAATTAACCTATATATGAAAATTAGCTGTGTCATCATCTTGTTTGAAAATGTAAGTTATGGATGGACATTGTGGTCTCTCAACACTGGCATAGAAAAAATATAAAGGGAAACAATAGTTCTATAAAGTAAGAGAAAATAATTTTTTTCCCCAAAACAAAATACACAGACTGCTCATTGATTCAGAATTTATAATAGAAATTAGAGATAAGCAAACCTTTTGAGATTTTTTTGTTGTTCGATTTTCCATTTTTTTTTTAAAAGTTTGATTTGAATCCCAATGGACCCAAACCAAAGTGGCTCTAATTGCCCTAGAAATTGGTATAGAGCACCCTCTAGTCTTATATGACTTTAGGAAAACATGTATCCTCTATTTTAACTTTTTCTCTTCTCCCTCCCACTCCTTGAAAGCAATAGTAAATCATGTATAAGTGAAAATGACATACATAACTATAGGTAAATGTATGCTTGATGGTGTTTTTTTTAAAGTTTTTATTTTTAATAAGTTACAAAACATTATCTTTCCCATAAAAATAGCAATCAGCAGTTATTATCACTTTACCCCTCCCTTACCAATCTAAAATTGCAGCCTACCTTTCCTTCCCTTGCGATGCATCTCTAATCTCTCTATCAACCCAATTATGAGAAAAAGAAAAGGAATAAAGTACAAAAATGGAAAAAGTTAAAGTTAAACAGGGGACTGGAAGCAAGAAAGATTAAAACCTCCAAACCTCCCATATTTCTGCTCAATATCTGTTTGCTTATATAATATATTTTCATATGTTTTGACCCTATTGACCAGATTTATCCATGCATTCACATTTGGAGTATTACATAAAAAACCATACTCAGGTAATCAAAAGTCTCGCCAAAAACATTATTCTGGTTAGTAGAATCTTATAACAATTTACCTTGGAAAGATCACCCAATATCCAACATTCTACAGTAAATGGGACTATCAGTTTCAATTTGTACATAATGAAATTATTAATCGCATTCCAGTATTCTTTTAGTTCTGTGCAAGACCATAGCATATGTAAGTGATCAGCCCAAGTGCATCCCACCGTGGACAATTAGAAATATCTCTTAACCATTTTGGGGTGACAAACTCTGTGCAAAATATTAAAATGAACCAATACATAATTAAAATTGTGAGAAATCAAACTTAAAATCGCAAAGATATTTCTCCAACCATCCAACTGAATCATTGGACAGTCAACACCCCAGGCCCTTTGTCCTGGTGAACAGGAATTCATAAATAATGCCTTAAGTAGAGATTTATGCAAATCGGCAATCTTGACCTTCTGGTCTGAGTTACCCAAAAAATCATTCAGAAATGTAGCAGTGTCTATCTCCAATAGTGATTTTTCCTTTACAGTAGAAAGTGCCGAATGTAACTAAAAAATATCTAAACCAGGGCAAATTACCCCTATTCTCACACTGTGCAAGCCCCGCAATTGGAAGTATTTCTCAATTCCTCACCACCTATGCAACATAAAAAATATACTTTTTTGCCAGTTGTGGCCCCAGCTAGCTTATCCAAAGCCTATAGACGAAAGTTTTGCCAAACAGGAGTAAACCGAAGAGATCCCCGTACTCCTAACCATCCTCTAATGGTATTCCATGTCTTGGAGAGTAGCCTTCTAGTCTCTCTATAATCCTGAACATTAATTAGCTGCCCAGATTCCAATAATGTAAATATATTGCTATTAGGAGATCTCCTCACCAGACTCTTGCAAAGTACACTCTTCTCCCATTGATAGTATAACCATAACTGGCCAGAAATAAAATAGCCCTTGAAAAAGGAAAGGTTCAACCCTCCCTGTTCCACCTGCCTATATAGGTATTCTAGTTTAAGCCTTAACGCTTTCTTCCACACAACAAATCATTAATGATTCTCTCTATTAATTTAAAAACCATATCCTCAATCTATATAGGTTTGTTGCTAAGGACATAAAGGAGTTGAGGTAGAATCACCATTTTCACCAAGTATATCCTATCAGTTCTAGATAAAGGGAGTCAGAGCCATATCGCAATTTTGCATCTTAATTTGCTTATAAATGGAGTCAAATTAAGTTGTAAAAAGTTTTCAATCTTGGGGGATATCATAATGCCTAAATATTTAAACAAAATATTGTAAGAGAAAATCAATTTTTTTGCCACAAAACAAAATATATAGACTGCTCATTTATTCAGAATTTATAATAGAAATTAGAGATTAGCAACCCTTTTGAGATTTGTTTCAGTTCCGATTTGACACTGTTTTTGAAAATGTTCAGTTTGAATACTCTATTTGCCCTGGAAATTGGTATAGAGCACCCTCTAGTCTTATATGCCTCAAAATTTTTAGGAAAACATGAATTCTCTAATTTAGCTTTTTCTCTCCTCCCTCCCACTGCTTGAAAGCTGGGGGCTGTCATGGCCCATAACAGGTAGGAACTAGTGTTAGGGACCACTCATGGAGGCGACCTTGACGTGGTGAGTGGCTTATTACGCTTTGGCCAAAATGTACACTAATGCCTCATTCAACATCCAGCATAGAGGCAGGGCAGAGTGCTGGTTGCAGAGTGCCATTACATTTGTGTTTTTGTGAATAGTAAATCATGTCTAAGTGACAATGGCATACATAACTATAGGTAAATGCATGCTTGATGGTGTTCTGGAAGAACATGTTTAAAAACACACAGCACCATTGCATATGTTATGCATTTTCATATTCTAAAGTTTCCAAAAATTGCCCCTTATAGAGGGCAGGTGTCATGAATAGTGGCTTGTTGGGGGACCAAGCGTCCACAAATTATGCCTTGATAGTGTAAGAATGCCTGCCCATACAACACACAAGCGTTATTTGTCAGAAGAAAAAGTGCCTCATTCTGAACAAGCCTAGAAAAATTATCTCTTTAATTGGGAGCAATAGCAGTACAGTGTAGATATAGAAAGGGTAATATATGGCATAACTGCAATAGTATTGCAGCAGAAGCAGCATAGCATGGAACATACAAGCCAGTAGATTGACTGTCTATGGGTAGTAGTAGTAGCAGTGGTAGATGTGTAGTGTTAATAGGGATGGCTGTAGAGGATTAGCAGCAAGAAGTAGCATCTGCAGTGGTGGACTCAGCAGCAGCCATATGTTATAGGTTGGCAGGAAGGGAGCATCAGATTATATTTGTCAATAACATTTTATGGAGAGGGAAGGGGAAAGTAGTGAACAAGAGCTGAGCAGACAGGAGAGCTTGCAGGACTGCACCAACTAAACAGACAGTTTCTGTCCCAGCCCAAGTGCATTATTCACCTGAGTACAGGCCAGTACTTCTCTCTAAATTATTCCATGCTATAGGGGCTGCTTCTGAATTAGTGAGAGAAAATTAAGAAAATTAGAATGTTTCTCTTCTTTTTGTGTACAGTGTATGGAAGCTAGTTTCAACCCACCAGATTTAGGAAAACTGCAAACTGGAGATACAGCATACAGATGTGAAAGCTGCTAAAATGACAGATACAAGTCAGATAATCACCAGATTTAGTGCTATTAGTCATGTACACACACTGTACTATTGATTAATAAAAAAAGTTTATAAAATTTTTTGGTACATTTACACTTCCTCCTCATCAGTGCTGCTGATGCCTCAAAAGGAAGGTGGCACCCATTCTCGCTCACCCTCCTCTTTTCCCCCGATATATCAGAACCAGGGCCAACCAGTGGTGGCCTGAGGGGAACAGCAGACATGGAGCCCCTGACCTGGCTCCTCTGTCCCCTCGCTGATGCCTGGGTCTGACTAGGTGCTGGATTTTGCTTGCTGAAACCACCTGCACCTGTTGGAAGGGATGTCACTGGGGTACATACAGGCAGTACCCCCTCCACCTCCTCCTCTATCCCTTCCAAAAGGTCCTGACCATGAGGACTGAACTGCAATTCAGCCTCCTGCATTACCTCCCCCAAGATGTCCCTCTCACTGTCGCTTTCAAACAGGAGCTGGGAAGATTCTTGGGGTATGGGGGTTGGTCCTACAGGAGACAAACTGCTGCTGCACGGAGCCGAGGCAGAGGACTCTGTGGCACTGGCTTGTGCCACGAGAGACACTACTTCATCTGCATCCTGAGAGGAAATGGACCTGCTGCCGCAGCCAAAAAAATCACGAATGTGGCAGACGCCACATATAATAAGGGAATTAGGGATAAGCTTTATTGGGATGTGGACTTTTTTGCAATAATAAAAAAAATATATATATACAGTACAGACCAAAAGTTTGGACACACCTTCTCATTCAAAGAGTTTTCTTTATTTTCATGACTATGAAAATTGTAGATTCACACTGAAGGCATCAAAACTATGAATTAACACATGTGAAATTATATACATAACAAAAAAGTGTGAAACAACTGAAAATATGTCATATTCTAGGTTCTTCAAAGTAGCCAACTTTTGCTTTGATTACTGCTTTGCACACTCTTGGCATTCTCTTGATGAGCTTCAAGAGGTAGTCACCTAAAATGGTCTTCCAACAGTCTTGAAGGAGTTCCCAGAGATGCTTAGCACTTGTTGGCCCTTTTGCTTTCACTCTGCGGTCCAGCTCACCCCAAACCATCTCGATTGGGTTCAGGTCCTGTGACTGTGGAGGCCAGGTCATCTGGCGCAGCACCCCATCACTCTCCTTCATGGTCAAATAGCCCTTACACAGCCTGGAGGTGTGTTTGGGGTCATTGTCCTGTTGAAAAATAAATAATGGTCCAACTAAACTGGATGGAATAGCATGCCGCTGCAAGATGCTGTGGTAGCCATGCTGGTTCAGTATGCCTTCAATTTTGAATAAATCCCCAACAGTGTCACCAGCAAAGCCCCCCCACACATCACACCTCCTCCTCTATGCTTCACGGTGGGAACCAGGCATGTAGAGTCCATCCGTTCACCTTTTCTGCGTCACACAAAGACACGGTGGTTGGAACCAAAGATCTCAAATTTGGACTCATCAGACCAAAGCACAGATTTCCACTGGTCTAATGTCCATTCCTTGTGTTTTTTAGCCCTAACAAGTCTCTTCTGCTTGTTGCCTGTCCTTAGCAGTGGTTTCCTAGCAGATATTCTACCATGAAGGCCTGATTCACACAATCTCCTCTTAACAGTTGTTCTAGAGATGTGTCTGCTGCTAGAACTCTGTGTGGCATTGACCTGGTCTCTAATCTGAGCTGCTGTTAACCTGTGATTTCTGAGGCTGGAGACTCGAATGAACTTATCCTCCGCAGAAGAGGTGACTCTTGGTCTTCCTTTCCTGGGGCGGTCCGCATGTGAGCCAGTTTCTTTGTAGTGCTTGATGGTTTTTGTGACTGCACTTGGGGACACTTTTGAAGTTTTCCCAATTTTTCGGACTGACTGACCTTCATTTCTTTTGATTTCATTTCAAAGTAATGATGGCCACTCGTTTTTCTTTGCTTTTTTCTTGCCATAATACAAATTCTTAGTCTATTTAGTAGTACTATTAGCTGTCTATCCACCAGACTTCTCAACAACGCAACTGATGGTCCCAACCCCATTTATAAGGCAAGAAATCCCACTTATTAAACCTGACAGGGCACACCTGTGAAGTGAAAACCATTTCAGGTGACTACCTCTTGAAGCTCATCAAGAGAATGCCAAGAGTGTGTAAAGCAGTAATCAAAGCAAAAGGTGGCTACTTTGAAGAACCTAGAATATGACATATTTTCAGTTGTTTCACACTTTTTTGTTATGTATATAATTCCACATGTGTTAATTCATAGTTTTGATGCCTTCGGTGTGAATCTACAATTTTCATAGTCATGAAAATAAAGAAAACTCTTTGAATGAGAAGGCGTGTCCAAACTTTTGGTCTGTACTGTATATATAAAAGCAATAACACAATAACAGTTTTTTTAATTTTTTTTATTTAACTAACCAAAGACGCAGAGACTGACACAGACACTACACCAACTAAACAGTAAAAATCTAACAGTAAAAACTAATAAACTTTTTTATTTTATTATACTAGCAAAAGATGCAGACACTGACCCAAACAATACACAAACTAAACAGTAAAAAACTAACACTAAAACGAATAAACTTTTTTTTGTTTTTTTTGTTTTGTTATTTAACTTACAAAAGATGCAGACACCAACTAAACAGTAAAAAACTAACACTAAAACTAATACACTTTTCTTTATTCTTTATACTATAACAACTAAACAGTAGGAAACTAACACAAATTTTTTTTTAACCACTTCAGCCCCGCTAGGTGAAACCCCGTTCATGACCAGAGCACTTTTTACACTTCGGCACTACACTCCTTTCACCGTTTATCGCTCGGTCATGCAACTTACCACCCAAATGAATTTTACCTCCTTTTCTTCTCACTAATGGAGCTATCATTTGGTGGTATTTTATTGCTGCTGACATTTTTACTTTTTTTGTTATTAATCAAAATGTAACGATTTTTTTGCAAAAAAATGACATTTTTCACTTTCAGCTGTAAAATTTTGCAAAAAAAACGACATCCATATATAAATTTTTCGCCAAATTTATTGTTCTACATGTCTTTGATAAAAAAAAAATTTTGGGGCAAAAAAAAAAAATGGTTTGGGTAAAAGTTATAGCATTTACAAACTATGGTACAAAAATGTGAATTTCCCCTTTTTGAAACAGCTCTGACTTTCTGAGCACCTGTCATGATTCCTGAGGTTCTACAATGCCCAAACAGTAGAAAACCCCCACAAATGACCCCATTTCGGAAAGTAGACACCCTAAGGTATTCGCTGATGGGCATAGTGAGTTCATAGAACTTTTTATTTTTTGTCACAAGTTAGCGGAAAATGATGATGATTTTATTTTTTATTTTTTTTCTTACAAAGTCTCATATTCCACTAACTTGCGACAAAAAATAAAAAATTCTAGGAACTCGCCATGCCCCTCACGGAATACCTTGGGGTGTCTTCTTTCCAAAATGGGGTCACTTGTGGCGTAGTTATACTGCCCTGGTATAAAAAAAATGGGAAAAGTTGTCTTTTGCCAAGATATTTCTCTCATCCAGCATGGGTATATGTAAAATGACACCCCAAAACACATTCCCCAACTTCTCCTGAGTACGGCGATACCAGATGTGTCACACTTTTTTGCTGCCAAGGTGGGCAAAGGGGCACATATTCCAAAGTGCACCTTTCAGATTTTGCAGGCCATTTTTTACACATTTTGATTGCAAGGTACTTCTCACACATTTGGGCCCCTAAATTGCCAGGGCAGTATAACTACGCCACAAGTGACCCCATTTTGGAAAGAAGACACCCCAAGGTATTCCGTGAGGGGCATGGCGAGTTCCTAGAATTTTTTATTTTTTGTCACAAGTTAGCGGAAAATGATGATTTTCTTTTTCTCTCTTTTTTCCTTACAAAGTCTCATATTCCACTAACTTGCGACAAAAAATAAAAAATTCTAGGAACTCGCCATGCCCCTCACAGAATACGTTGGGGTGTCTTCTTTCCAAAATGGGGTCACTTGTGGCGTAGTTATACTGCCCTGGCAATTTAGGGGCCCAAATGTGTGAGAAGTACCTTGCAATCAAAATGTGTAAAAAATGGCCTGCAAAATCTGAAAGATGCACTTTGGAATATGTGCCCCTTTGCCCACCTTGGCAGCAAAAAAGTGTGACACATCTGGTATCGCCGTACTCAGGAGAAGTTGGGGAATGTGTTTTGGGGTGTCATTTTACATATACCCATGCTGGATGAGAGAAATATCTTGGCAAAAGACAACTTTTCCCATTTTTTTATACAAAGTTGGCATTTGACCAAGATATTTTTCTCACCCAGCATGGGTATATGTAAAATGACACCCCAAATCACATTCCCCAACTTCTCCTGAGTACGGCGATACCAGATGTGTGACACTTTTTTGCTGCCAAGGTGGGCAAAGGGGCACATATTCCAAAGTGCACCTTTTGGATTTCACCGGTCATTTTTTACACATTTTGATTGCAAAGTTCTTCTCACACATTTGGGCCCCTAAATTGCCAGGGCAGTATAACTATGCCACAAGTGACCCCATTTTGGAAAGAAGACACCCCAAGGTATTCCGTGAGGGGCATGGTGAGTTCCTAGAATCTTTTATTTTTTGTCGCAAGTTAGTGGAATATGAGACTTTGTAAGGAAAAAAGAAAAAAAAAAGAAAAATCATCATTTTCCGCTAACTTGTGACAAAAAATAAAAAATTCTAGGAACTCGCCGTGCCCCTCACGGAATACCTTGGGGTGTCTTCTTTCCAAAATGGGGTCACTTGTGGCGTAGTTATACTGCCCTGGCAATTTAGGGGCCCAAATGTGTAAGAAGTACCTTGCAATCAAAATCTGTAAAAAATGGCCGGTGAAATCCGAAAGGTGCACTTTGGAATATGTGCCCCTTTGCCCACCTTGGCTGCAAAAAAGTGTCACACATCTGGTATTGCCGTACTCAGGAGAAGTTGGGGAATGTGTTTTGGGATGCCATTGTACATATAACCATGCTGGGTGAGAGAAATATCTTGGCAAAAGACAACTTTTCCTATTTTTTTATACAAAGTTGGCATTTGACCAAGATATTTTTCTCACCCAGCATGGGTATATGTAAAATGACACCCCAAAACACATTCCCCAACTTCTCCTGAGTACGGCAATACCAGATGTGTGACACTTTTTTGCAGCCTAGATGCGCAAAGGGGCCCAAATTCCTTTTAGGAGGGCATTTTTAGACATTTGGATCCCAGACTTCTTCTCACACTTTTGGGCCCCTAAAAAGCCAGGGCAGTATAAATACCCCACATGTGACCCCACTTTGGAAAGAAGACACCCCAATGTATTCAATGAGGGGCCTGGCGAGTTCCTAGAATTTTTTTATTTTTTGCATAAGTTAGCGGAAATTGATTTTTTTGATTTTTTTCTCACAAAGTCTCACTTTCCGCTAACTTAGGACAAAAATTTCAATCTTTCATGGACTCAATATGCCCCTCAGCGAATACCTTGGGGTGTCTTCTTTCCGAAATGGGGTCACATGTGGGGTATTTATACTGCCCTGGCTTTTTAGGGGCCCTAAAGCGTGAGAAGAAGTCTGGAATATAAATGTCTAAAAATGTTTACGCATTTGGATTCCGTGAGGGGTATGGTGAGTTCATGGGAGATTTTATTTTTTGACACAAGTTAGTAGAATATGAGACTTAGTAAGAAAAAACAAAAACAAAAACAAACAAAAAATTTCCGCTAACTTGTGCCAAAAAAAATGTCTGAATGGAGCCTTACAGGGGGGGTGATCAATGACAGGGGGGTGATCAATGACAGGGGGGTGATCAATGACAGGGGGGTAATCACCCATATAGACTCCCGGATCACCCCTCTGTCATTGATCACCCCCCTGGTAAGGCTCCATTCAGACGTCCGTATAATTTTTACGGATCCATGGATCGGATCCGCAAAACACATGCGGACGTCTGAATGGAGCCTTACAGGGGGGTTATCAATGACAGGGGGTGATCAGGGTGATCACCCCCCTGTCACTGATCACCCCCCCTGTAAGGCTCCATTCAGACATCCGCATGATTTTTTACGGATCCATGGATACATGGATCGGATCCACAAAACACATGCGGACGTCTGAACGGAGCCTTACCGGGGGGTTATCAATGACAGGGGGTGATCAGGGTGATCAGGGTGATCACCCCCCTGTCACTGATCACCCCCCCTGTAAGGCTCCATTCAGACATCCGCATGATTTTTTACGGATCCATGGATACTTGGATCGGATCCACAAAACACATGCGGACGTCTGAATGGAGCCTTACAGGGGGGTTATCAATGACAGGGGGTGATCAGGGTGATCAGGGTGATCACCCCCCTGTCACTGATCACCCCCCCTGTAAGGCTCCATTCAGACATCCGCATGATTTTTTACGGATCCATGGATACATGGATCGGATCCACAAAACACATGCGGACGTCTGAATGGAGCCTTACAGGGGGGTTATCAATGACAGGGGGTGATCAGGGTGATCAGGGTGATCACCCCCCTGTCACTGATCACCCCCCCTGTAAGGCTCCATTCAGACATCCGCATGATTTTTTACGGATCCATGGATACATGGATCGGATCCACAAAACACATGCGGACGTCTGAATGGAGCCTTACAGGGGGGTTATCAATGACAGGGGGTGATCAGGGTGATCACCCCCCTGTCACTGATCACCCCCCCTGTAAGGCTCCATTCAGACATCCGCATGATTTTTTACGGATCCATGGATACATGGATCGGATCCACAAAACACATGCGGACGTCTGAATGGAGCCTTACAGGGGGGTTATCAATGACAGGGGGTGATCAGGGTGATCACCCCCCTGTCACTGATCACCCCCCCTGTAAGGCTCCATTCAGACATCCGCATGATTTTTACGGATCCATGGATACATGGATCGGATCCACAAAACACATGCGGACGTCTGAATGGAGCCTTACAGGGGGGTGATCAATGACAGGGGGGTGATCAGGGAGTGTATATGGGTGATCACCCGCCTGTCATTGATCACCCCCTGTAAGGCTCCATTCAGACGTCCGCATGTGTTTTGCGGATCCGATCCATGTATCCATGGATCCGTAAAAATCATGCGGACGTCTGAATGGAGCCTTACAGGGGGGTGATCAATGACAGGGGGGTGATCAATGACAGGGGGTGATTAGGGAGTGTATATGGGTGATCACCCGCCTGTCATTGATCACCCCCCTGTAAGGCTCCATTCAGACGTCCGCATGTGTTTTGCGGATCCGATCCATGTATCCATGGATCCGTAAAAATCATGCGGACGTCTGAATGGAGCCTTACAGGGGGGTGATCAATGACAGGGGGGTGATCAATGACAGGGGGTGATCAGGGAGTGTATATGGGTGATCACCCGCCTGTCATTGATCACCCCCCTGTAAGGCTCCATTTAGACGTCCGTATGCGTTTTGCGGATCCGATCCATGTATCCGTGTATCCGTAAAAATCATACGGACGTCTGAACGGAGCCTGACAGGGGGGTGATCAATGACAGGGCGGTGATCAATGACAGGGGGGTGATCAGGGAGTTTATATGGGGTGATCATGGGTGATCAGGGGTTTATAAGGGGTTAATAAGTGACGGGGGGGGGGTGTAGTGTAGTGTAGTGTGGTGTTTGGTGTGACTGTACTGACCTACTTGAGTCCTCTGGTGGTCGATCCTAACAAAAGGGACCACCAGAGGACCAGGTAGGAGGTATATTAAGGTGGTTAAGTTATTTTTTTAAACAGAAGACGTAGACAATAACACAGACACTACACCAACTAAACAGTAATAAACTAACACTAATAAAACTTTATTTTTATTTTTATTACGCAAACACTAAACTAAAACACTAAAACACACCTAAAGCCTACACTATACTATACCTAACCTACAACCTGCACTTGTAACTATCAGCTATACTATTCACTATTAACCTATACTATCTCACATTACATAAATGAATATATTTCAGCTAACTATACCCTACACTACACGCCATACTTGAACCTATCAGCTACACTAACCTATACTATTTCACAGTAACTAAACGGATTATATCTTTTACCTAACTAACACTATACCCTAAACTAGAAGCTATCTGCTACACTAACCTACCCTCTAACATTATCAGTTCAGTATCAATTAGATTTTTTATTTGCTTTTAAAAAAGCACAGGACAGTATTCAGCTCCTCTCACAACCAACACTGCTTACAACTGCAAAAAATGGCTGCTGTGAAAAAATCTTATATAGTAAGGGGTGGGCAACTTTCTTATTGGTTGTTAGGGTTGTTGCTAACCTCTTTGACTCCTTTCATTTGCCCACAAGCTAAAAGAAGAGAGGGATTAGTGTCCTCTAGAAGTGCCGATATTCGCATCGCAAATATATTCACGTTACGAAGATTCACGCTTCAATCGCTTACTCATCAATGTAAGTTAGATTGGAGCCTTAGGACTTTTTGGACACAATCATGAAACAGGGAGGTATGATTACATTATTTTACACAGTACAGATCTTTGTAATGTGTACTGTGGAGAAAAAAAAATATATAAATTGAATATTTGTAAATATGAATATTTTTATATTCTAAATATTCACAAAACTGTTGCTATTCATGCTAAGCTCTTTGCCTATTTCTTCTGGTAAAACTGGTGATATTCACATCGCAAATATATTCACATTACAAAGTTTGCGCTTCAATCACTTACTCATCAATCAGAGTAAGATTGAAGCCTTAGGACTTTTGGGACACAATCTGATTGATTCATCTGATTGATGACAATATTTTACACAGTACAGATCTTTGTAATGTGAACTGTGGGGAAAAAATTATAATAAAATTGAATATTCATAAATATGAATATTTCGATATTCTAAATATTCACAAAAATGTTGCTATACATGCTAAGCTGATTGATGACAATATTTTACACAGTACAGATCTTTGTAATGTGAACTGTGGGGAAAAAATTATAATAAAATTTAATATTCATAAATATGAATATTTCGATATTCTAAATATTCACAAAAATGTTGCTATACATGCTAAGCTCTTTACCTCATTCTTCCGGTAGAATTGGCAATATTTGCATCTCAAATATATTCACGTTACAAAGATTTGCGCTTCAATCACTTACTCATCAATGGAAGTAAGATTGAAGCCTTAGGCCCCTTTCACACGAGCGAGTATTCCACACGGGTGCAATGTGTGAAGTGAATGCATGGCACCCGCACTGAATCCTGACCCATTAATTTCTATGGTGCTGTTCACATGAGCGGTGATTTTCACGCATCACTTGTGCGTTGCGTGAAAATCGCAGCATGCTCCTCTTTGTGCGTTTTTCACACAACGCAGACCCCATAGAAGTGAATGGGGTTGTGTGAAAATCGCAAGCATCCGCAAGCAAGTGCGGATGCTGTGCGATTTTCACGCACGGTTGCTAGGAGACGATCGGGATGGAGACCCGATTATTATTATTTTCCCTTATAACATGGTTATAAGGGAAAATAATAGCATTCTGATTACAGAATGCATAGTAAAATAGCGCTGGAGGGGTTAAAAAAAATAACTCACCTTAGTCCACTTGCTCGCGCAGCCTGGCATCTCCTTCTGTCTTGATCTTAGCTCTGTGTAGCAATAAGGACCTTTGGTGACGTCACAGTCATCACATGATCCATCACATGATCTTTTACCATGGTGATGGATCATGTGATGACTGTGACGTCACCAAAGGTTCTTGTTGCTACAGACAGCTAAGATGAAGACAGAAGGAGATGCCGGCTACGCGAGCAAGTGGACTAAGGTGACTCAATTTTTTTTAATTTTTTTTTTATCCCTCCAGCACTATTATACTATGCATTCTGTATTCAGAATGCTATTATTTTCCCTTATAACCATGTTATAAGGCAGGCATGTCCAAACTGCGGGAGTTGTAGTTTTGCAACAGCTGGAGGGCCGCAGTTTGGACATGCCTGTTATAAGGGAAAATAATACAATCTAAAGAACACCGATCCCAGACCCGAACTTCTGTGAAGAAGTTCGAGTTTGGGTACCAAACATGTGTGATTTTTCTCACGCGTGTGCAAAACGCATGACAATTTTTTTCACTCACGCGGAAAAATCGCGGGTGTTCCCGCAACGCACTCACACATGTTTCTGCAACGGCCGTGTGAAAGAGGCCTTAGGACTTTTGGGACACAATCCAGAAACAGGGAGGGTTATTGACATTACCGTATTTTACACAGTTCAGATCAGTACACAGATCTTTGTAATGTGTACTGTGGAAAAAAATAAAATAAATCAAATATTTGTAAATACAAATATTCTGATATTCTAAATATTAGCGGAAATGTTGCTATACATGCTAACCTCTTTGCCTCATTCTTCGCGTTACGAAGATTTGCTCTTCAATCACTTACTCGTCAATGTAAGTAAGATTGGAGCCTTAGGACTTTTGGAACACAATCAAGAATATATAATAAATGTTTACTGTGAATTTGTGTAATAAAAAATAAAATAAAATAATATTAGTTTTTACGAATATATATATCACTAATATTCTAAATATTCACGATATCGCAAAGTGCCGATATTCGCAATAAAAATTTGCTTTTCGAATATTCGCGTTTAACACTAAGGATGACGTCACCATGTTGGGATTTTGCATGGGATCTTCAATCAAGATGGCGGCGACCAGCTCTTCGCGTTCAAATAGATGAGGTAAGTAATTCAGGGAAGCAGTTGAATCACATTTTTGTATAATTTTTTTTAATTTTTTTACCCGCATTCAGGGGAAATCGATCTGTTACAATAAAGCACGAGGAAATTCTGCTTTGTCATGAATCATATTTTCCCTGAAATTTACATAGAATGGACTTTGATTCGCTCAACACTAATAGCTACCATAGACCTTTAGTAAAGTCTATTATGGACCTGCTTTTTATGGAGTGAAGTGTTGGTTGGCAGGGAACTCTTTACTTCATCCCTGGTTTTTCCCTAGCTCACAGCTGTGGGTTATATGGCTCATTAGGACCCTGATATAATATCCTTCAGAGAATTAGAGGTGTGCATTACCTGGGACTTGCATATGCTGTGTTGCTGTACCAACCAAGGAAATTGTGTGCCACCTGATTCAGTAGAACCATATTGTGGGTCTTGCAGCCAGGCCCTCATATAGAGATGGATTGTTCTGTGTATTAGCTAGTGGCTGGGCGGCTGAGCTACTTATTTGTGCCTGAGTTAAGGATGTTTATGTTTTATTTTGAAAGTGTGAATAAAACACTTTTGGACTTTAGCCAGCGTGTGTCCCTCTCTCATTGTATCATTACCACCATGATGTCCCAATACTTTGTCAGGAAATACGTATGCAATATGTGCCTGTGTGTCGTTAAACGGTGATTGTGATATTAATTTTAGCCTGTTAAGAGTTTAAGTACAATGCATATCATCGCTGGTTGTACAGACATACTCTAGCTGTCTTGAGTGGGAATATGTACAAGGATTGGCAGCCACACTACTATAATAACTGCTGCAATCAGTGCAAACTCTTTCCGAGCATTTAACATTTAAGACACCGTGACCTTTGTCTTGTCCCTGGTAGCTACAGCATTACAATTTACAGTGCTGCCAAGGAAATCATAGCATTCTTGCACCTAATAAATGCTCTAATGACTGTCCAGCAATAGTGTATTTTACAGAATAGCTTAGGTATGTCCTAACAGATGCCTGTCCATTTTGCATGTAGTATTTTTCAGGTATGCTTTAACCCCTTTCTACCCTGCTCTATAATACCACCTCATTATCTGAAGGTCATTCTCACATGTTGCTGTACTGATACACAATAGTGATAGCACAGCCTAAATTGTGGGTGGCCACACCATCACAACTATAACCTCCCAAAAATTTATAAAAGTTAAACAATGCATCAAATAGTGTCACTTAAATATACAAATTGTGTGGGGAAAAATAAAGTTATGCCCTTTCAGATGCAGAGAGGAAAATAATAACAAAAAAAAAAATCTCCATGACTTAAAGGGACTCTGTCACCACTTTCTAACCCCCCCCTTTTAAAACTATTGTTCTCTCCATGGCGCCCTTGTGATTACAAAGGTGTTGTTATAAGATAAATCCGCCGTCTCGTTTTGATAAAAATACCTTTTATCTAACCTGTCAATCTTGTGGATAAGGTGCCCAGGGCGTTTCTGAAGGTCTGAAGCTGCCGCCCGCCGCCGCCGCCGTTGGTGCCCAGCTCCTCCCCTGATCCTTTCAGCGCCGCCTGAATGTAAAGAAATCCGCCTCCGGCTCCGGCTCTCGCTCAGTGCCCCCTCCTCCTTTTCAAAGATCCCGCGCGTGCGCACAGGCCTGTGCCTGATGCGCCCGTGCGGACATTTAGAATCAGCCTCATTGAGCATGCGCACTTCGCTCAATGAGGCTGATTCTAAATGTCCGCACGGGCGCATCAGGCACAGGCCTGTGCGCACGCGCGGGATCTTTGAAAAGGAGGAGGGGGCACTGAGCGAGAGCCGGAGGCGGATTTCTTTACATTCAGGCGGCGCTGAAAGGATCAGGGGAGGAGCTGGGCACCAACGGCGGCGGCGGCGGGCGGCAGCTTCAGACCTTCAGAAATGCCCTGGGCACCTTATCCACAAGATTGACAGGTTAGATAAAAGGTATTTTTATCAAAACGAGACGGCAGATTTATCTTATAACAACACCTTTGTAATCACAAGGGCGCCATGGAGAGAACAATAGTTTTAAAAGGGGGGGTTAGAAAGTGGTGACAGAGTCCCTTTAATATCTAAAATAGGCTTTTATCCTTAGGGGCTGAAAAGAAACAGCTAAAACTAGAAGTTCATGAAAGAGACAATAAATAAGTATATTAAATAATATTTAAACAGATTACAACACAATGCAAATCAAAATACAAAAACTTATTAAACACTCATATTTTACTCAGTCACAAAATCACCCATAACATCAGATTATGCATGATGCATCTGTAAAACCTTAAAAATAAGACAGTGTAAGGATTCCTTCAAGAATATAGCAGGAACATGTGCAGTTGGCGGGGTTGGGGTGGCCCTAACGTTACGCTGGGTCCCCTGGAAACCGTTGAGGTGCCACCGCGTGTTGCTGCTCTCGGGAAGGGATGGTAAGGTATGGTGCAGCCCAATGGGAATTAAGTACAGAGAGTAATGGTCTGCAGCAAACTGTGTGCTTCTTTACTGGAGGAATACAGGCGCAAAATAATACAGGCGATGCATAGGGCTAGCTTTAAAAAAAGGAAGCTTGATCCAGCACTTGGGAGATAGTTGCTCCAGCTTTATTGATGAAAATTTATCACATACATTGGACCCCTCTGCACACTGGTAACCCTTTAATGAACATGTTTCTACCACTACATGGTCTTAATCATAACTCTCTGCTTGGTCTGTATCTCCTTCTTAAATACACATCCACCACCTGTATCCACAAGAATACTACAACTACTACCAATTATTATTATTATTATTATTATTATTATTATTATTATTATTATTAACCCATTCAGGTAATTTTTTCACCTTACTGACACCATAAAATTTTGCAAATCTGACATGTGTTGCTTTATGTAGTAATAACTTTGGCATGTTTTTACAAATTTTTAGGGAATGGTTTCATGGTGCTATGTAATATTGGAAGAGACCCTAAGGTACTACTTCAGTGGAAACCCCTTATAAGTGACCTGTTTTGGGAAACTACACCATTCAAAGAATTTATTGAGGGGAGTACTGACCTCTTTGATCCCACAGTTGTTTAATAGAATTTAGAAACACTGGACTGTGAAAATTAAAAATTTTATTTCTTCCAAGAAAATGTTGAATAAGCCCCCAATTTTCATTTTCACAAAGGGCAACAGGAGGAAATGCACCCCAAATTTTGTTAAGCATTTTCTCCTTAACACTGCAATACTGTATATGTGGTAATTAACTGTTGTTTAGGCACATAACAGGGATCAGAAGGGAAGGAGCACCATATGGTTTTTGGAGGGCAGATTTTGGTGGAATGGTTTTCAGATGCCATGTCACATTCAAAGAGACCCTGAGGTACCAATACTTCAAGGAATTTATTTTTACAGGCATTTCAGTGCCCAATTTGATATGCCCATTGTGTGCCAGTATAAAAAGTCAGTCCTCTTATTATTATGATGTGCTTCCTGGTTTTATAAACATCCTACATGTAGCCCTAATATTTTGCCTGGAATTATAGCAGTGCTCAGGAGCAAAGGAACACCATGAGGATTTGAGGCCCAATGTGGTGATTTGTGCCTTTTGTCCTGGCAACTGTTGAGACTCTGGGTCAAAATAATAAATGGAAACAGCAAGAAGTGACCCTTTATCAGAAACTGCATCCCTTAAGGTATTTATTGAGGAGTGGAGTGAGGGTTTTAAAGCCACAGAATATTTTGCTTGCTGTTTGATTACACTGAGGGTTCAGAAGGGAAATATCACTTTTGGCTTTTGCAGCACAGAATTTGATAGATTGGTTTATGGGCGCCATGTTGGTATTGAAGAGCCTCAGTGTACCAGTACAACCCTTTTCTGACAACCATACATTTTATTTTTCTCAAAAAAGAGCTTGTGAAGACTTATTTATTTATTTATTTTTGTGGGATGAGTTGCCACTCACATTAGTACTATTTTAGGATACATACAACTTTTGATCACTTTTATTTAGATTTTTGGGAAGCTTCTGGTCAGTGTAGTTACAGAGATACCAATTGTATATCGTTTTTTTATGTTTTAATTACTTTTACACAAAGCATTTTTGAAAAAAAAAAAACTGTTTTAGTGTTGCCTATTCTGAGAACCATATTCTTTTTACATTTTTCATCTGATCATCTTGTGTGGGGGCTAATTTTTTGTGGGATGGTACTAGTTTTGGAGTACAAAGTACTTTTTAATCACTCCCTATTACGCTTTTTGTAAGACAAGGTGACAAAAAATAGCTTTTTGACACAATTAGTATTTTGTTTTATGGTATTCATCTGATGTGGTAGATCATGTGATATTTTTATATAGCAGGTCATTACAGATGTTTATTTTTATTTTTTATTGTATATGGCTTAAAGAGGGGAAAGGGTGTTTTTTGTTACTTGAAACTTTTTTTTTTTTAAACACTTTTATTTTACTATGTTTTTATTTTTGTCCCAGTATGAGACTTCAACTTTTGGGGGTGTGAACCCCTCTACAATGCATTACAATATATTGTGTATTGTAATGCATTGTCTGTTAGTGTTGTGGCATAGGAACATAGCAGTGGCAGGCTTCGGAGGATTCAGAAGGCCTGAAGCTGTCACAGCAAATTCATGACTCCCTTGATCTTGTTGCGGTGGAGCTCTTAGGCCCCTTTCACACGAGCGAGTTTTCCGTGCGGGTGCGAAGCGTGAAGTGAACGCGTGGCACCCGCACTGAATCCTGACCCATTCATTTCTATGGGGCTGTGCACATGAGCGGTGATTTTCACACATCACTTGTGCGTTGAGTGAAAATCGCAGCATGCTCTATATTGTGCGTTTTTCACGCGACGCAGGCCCCATAGAAGTGAATGGGGCTGCCAGAAAAACGCAATACATCCGGATACCATGCGTTGCGTTGCGTTTTTCACGCTTGTAAAAAAGCAACACTCAGTGAATTTAAAGACAGGAAGTAGGCGTTTTTCAGCATCTGTCTGCGTCTGTCTGCGTCAGTTTGGTGTCTGAGAAGAGGGAGAAAGTTTGCTGCCTAAACTTTTCAGCCCTTGCGCAAAAATGCCAAAAACACCACACGTCATTGACGTAGAAAAGCTGATTGTCCTGGTGCAGGAGAGGCCCTGCATCTGGGATCTTCGGGCTGCGGAGTACCAGTACCGCTACAAAAAGGATGCTGCCTGGACTGAAATTACCCAGGATCTTTTTGCCCCAATCTAGGAGAAGACACAAGGCCCAAGTAGAAGGAATTTAAGTAAGTACACAATGTATACATGTTTGAGCCTTTCAGTACTCCCTAGTATATAGGCGTAGTTATACGTTATTGTTCCTAGTATATAGGCGTAGTTATACGTTATTGTTCCTAGTATATAGGCGTTAATTGACTATTTTTTATGAATAGATGTAGATATTGATACCTGTTCCTTTCATGTCTTTGTATTACCAGTTGAAGAGGTCAAGAATCGTTGGCGGAGCTGCAGGGACCAGTTCCGCAAAGAAATGAAACATCGTGGGCGGAGCGGGGCTGGTCCCCCCAAGAAAAGGCCCTATCTTTTCAGGGAGCAGCTGTTGTTCCTGCGTGATGTTATGGAGCTGCGTCCGTAAGTCCATTTTATAGTCAAACTGAAATGGTCATTTGAGTTGTATTTATGGTATGGACATATAGGTTACAGATGTAGCAGGGTAAATACACATGCTTTATGTGACATGTGATGCTAACTAAATGCTAATAAATGCATTATGCAATAGCTTATCGCGCCATTTTGCTTAAAGATAACATGATTATTATTGACATTCAAGTTAAAGAGTGTGTGTGTTATTCCTGCTACATCTGTACTTATAATGTAACTAAAGTATTGAAATTTCCACATATGTTTATAAATTTTCTAATGTTTTTAGAACTGAAGACAACCTAGAGGAGGAAGCTGATGAGTCGGGCCCGCACCAATCAGGTGCATGTGAGGAGGACACCACATCAGCCCAGCCTGAAAGTGGACCAGGACCCAGCACAGCAACATCAAGGCCTCCTGCAGCATCTGGTGGCGAGTCCCCCACCTCCCCTCTGGCTCTACCCAGCAGGGCCAGACGACGGGCAATGCCTCCTGCCAAATCTAACATCAATTTACAAGTTCTAGATTATTTATCTAGAGCACAGCAGGAGGATCATCACGACATGTTTGCCCGTAGTCTGGCCCATTTTATGCGTCAGCTACCTCCTGAACGACTACTGCGAACCAGAACTGCATTAGAAATAGTTCTGGAGGTAGCTAATCGCCCAAAAAGAGCCGACCGAAATGTTTGATGCGCTCGAAAGCCTGCGCTGTCATGGCAACATATTTAGCCCCCACCACCCCGCAGGTAGTCAGCCCTCACAGGGCCCCCAACAATTTCCGCCCCAAAGGGATCCCTATGGCCCACCATATGCCCCATATGTGCCACAGTATCAGGGGGAACCCAGTTACAGTCAGCAGGGCCCATTGTCCAGCCAACCTGGCCCAAGCCAATACTCTGGACCCCCTTCCCAGACACAATTTCATGGACCACAATATCAGGGCCCATCATCCAGCCAACCTGGCCCAAGCCAATACTCTGGGCCCCCTTCCCAGACACAATTTAGTGGACCACAATATCAGGGCCCATCGTCCACTCAACCTGGGCCTAGTCACTACTCCAAGCCTCATTCGCAGCAACAAATTTCTGCCCCTCATTATCAGGGAGCCTCGTCGCCATCAAGACGTTATGTAAATTTATAATTTATATTTGTTTACTGTTTATTTATTTTTTTGAAAAGCCAGAGTATATTGGAATATAGTGTGCAATAAAACACTTTTATTTTTCAAGTTTATAATTGTTAACTTTGGTGTTTATTTTGCACAAACACACACAATACAATATAGATTTATGATTTGTGGAAAACATCATTAGCCACAAAAGATCCATACATTTTAAATTTGTTATTCACAATCTGTAAACATACATTCATGTATTGGATTTTTCAGCTATAATTGAAGAACTTTGGAGGGTGCGCACGGAGCTCAGCGTACAAGCCAAAAAAGAGTCCTTTGCTGGCCCGCTGCGAAAGTATAGGATGCACCCACATACGCTTCCTTCGCGGCTCCTCCTCAATCATTTTTGGCTGCTCCCCAAAACAACAGGACACCAGCCACTGCAAAAAGACATGGTCAGTTGATGACAGGGTGAAAGTGGACATCCTGCAAAGGATAATCCAATAAAAAAGACACACATCAACCACACAAAAACCACTCCACCAAAAAAATGGAGCTGTCCAACAAAACACTGCATGCTGGGGCTATTTATATTGTCTTTGCATTACAGGTGAATCTAGTGGATGGATCAGTTTTTTTTCACGCGCGTGAAAAACGCATGCCACACGCGCGTGAAACGCGACGCAATCGCATAGTAAAATTACAGCACTCGCAAGCTTTTCACTGAACGTATCCTGAACGCATCCGGCCAAAAAACATGACGCCCGTGTGAAAGATGCCTTAGGGCCCTAAAAGTACAGCAATCCCAGATAAGAAACTCTCAGATGCTCTGGTCACAATTGAGGGGGTTAAATCTCTGTGATTGGGGTTATTGCCAATGACGGCAATTACTTAAAGGTTTGTGCTGTGTAAAACAGAAGGCATCTGATAGCTATGAAGCCTGCAACTTCTACAGGATAATTTTCTAGACATGCTTTGTAGCCTGCTCGGAGGTCAGGACGGAGCTAATAAGATGTGATATTGTCTATTGTGAATGGGGGATCCTGTGTTATCTACACTGAGGTGTTACTTGTCATTGTAACTATGCCTGTTTTAAGAATGAAAATAGCTACTGTGTGGCTGAGCTACAACCACTGTATCACAGACATCCAAGATTTTGCATTAGATAAGCACTTGCACTTTGAAGTGAATAAGTCTAAAGAGTTAGGCTGGGTTCACACGGGCGTGACGGATTGGCTCAGGATGCGTTCAGGGTGCGTTCATGGAAACTCAAACTATTTTGCAAGCAAGTTCAGTCAGTTTTGTCTGCGATTGCGTTTAGTTGTTCAGGTTTTTCCGCGCGGGTGCTATGCGTTTTGATGCAGTTTTTCACGCGCGTGATAAAAAAACTGAAGGTTTACAAACAACATCTCTTAGCAACCATCAGTAAAAAACGCATCGCACCTGCACTTGCTTGCGCATGCAATGCATTTTTTGCGTGAAAAACGCTGAATATAGAACATGCTGCGATTTTCACGCAACGCAGAACTGATGCGTGAAAAACAATGCTCATGTATGCGTTCACCTCCCGCATTGCACCCGCGCGGAAATCTCGCCCGTGTGAACTCAGCCTTAGGCCTCTTTCACACGACCGTTTTTTTTTTTCCGTTTTGCGGGCCGTTTTTTGCGGTCCGTATACGGTCCGTATACGGAACCATTCATTTCAATGGTTCCGCAAAAAAAACGGAATGTACTCCGTGTGCATTCCGTTTCCGTATTTCCGTTTTTCCGTTCCGTTTAAAGATAGAACATGTCCTATATTTGGCCGCAAATCACGTTCCGTGGCTCCATTAAAGTCTATGGGTCCGCAAAAAAACGGAATGCATACGGAAATGCATCCGTATGTCTTCCGTATCCGTTCCGTTTTTTGCGGAACCATCTATTGAAAATGTTATGCCCAGCCCAATTTTTAATATGAAATTACTGTATACTGTATTTGCCATACGGAAAAACGGAACGGAACAACGGAACGGAAACGGAACCACAACGGAAGCAAAAAACGGAACAACGGATCCGTGAAAAACGGACCGCAAAACACTGAAATGGACATACTGTCGTGTGAAAGAGGCCTTAGGTTGTGTTTGAATGAGTCTAAATTTTTTTAGATGCAGTTAATTCATGCCCTCATCACCCGCCTTGACTACTGCAACATTCTCCTCTGTGGCCTCCCATCTCACTCCCCTCTAAACTATACTCAACTCTGCTTCCCGTTTTATACACCTCTTGAATTCAGTTTCAAATACTAACAACTACATATAGGACCATCCACAACCAGTCCCCACCTTACATCTCTGACCTGCTGTCTCAATACATCCCCACACATAATCACTGATCCTCGCAGGATCTCATTCTCTGCTCTCCTATCCTCTGTTGTTCTCACAATTGACTACAAGATTTCTGATGCACCTCTCCCCTAAACTGGAACTCTCTATCCCAGCACATCAGACTTTTCCCTATCATCCAAACCTTCCAAAGTAACCTGAAAACACTCTTCCGCATGAAATCCTACCACATGCATTGGGCATCCATATGAGCAGTCTTTACCACCACCTACTACAGTATGTTCCTCCCCTTCACTTGTAGATTGTAAGCTCTTGCGGACAGGGTATTTTCTCCCTTTGCACCAGTGTGTAAATAGTTTCCTGTTTACTGTATTTTTATATTATGTATATGTAACCCTATATTGATGTACAGCACCATGGAATTAACAGCGCTGTCAAATAAATAATAGTAATAATTAGGACTCTGACCAATCATATTCATTGTTGCTTGGCTGAGTTTGTAAGGGACATTGTTAATTTTAGGGGTTGGTAGCAAAACATTGGAAAAATCAGTAATTCCGAGTATTTCCTATTTTAAGTGTACTAAAGAAAAGGTCATGAGAGAACTCTGACAAAACAACTACTAAAATAATGTTTTTTCTCTATTAAATGAGATAATGCTGATACCACAATGTTCTCTTACCCATGAGAACATCTAATGAGTTGTGTCATTTTCAAGCAGGTCATGTGTATTCATTTTAATGAACATAAGCCGGGATACATTATGAGCAGGTAATTACTCGCTTTAGTCTCGGATAATGGGGCTTGCCGCACTAAAGATGGATGCATTTTTTTACTGCTATCCTAGAAAATTCACAAGGAACCATGATAATTTTATTATACTTTTTATTAAAAATAATAACAATAATGTTCATACAATCAAACATATGACAGACCACTTGTCTTTAGTGCCTACATGCTTATCATTGGCAGCTATCAGGCCTTTTTATCCCCTTAATGACTATCAATACTGTATGTCTTTATACAGTAGTATTTAACTCTATCATGACCATTCGCTGTACACATGTGTGGGGTGATTTATCAAACTGGTGTAAATTAGAACTGGCTTAGTTGCCCATAGCTACCAATCAGATTCCAGCTTTTATTTTAGAGCTACTTTGGAAAATAAAAGGTGGAATATGATTGGTTGCTATGGGCATTTACCCCAAAGGTATATTAAGCTTGAACTTTAAACTAAAGTCCAGTTAATGTACAGTGCAGGTTTAACACACCTCCTCCTTTGTGCCATAATTTGTGGGGGGGAAGGGGGGTTCCACCAACTGCCAGATTTACCATAACTTGCTCCAGAAACTGACATAAGTTATAACTTATAGGTATAGGCTCATCTTACTCCAGCACAGGGAATTAAGACTGGCATGTGGGAAAGCCAGTTTTAATAAATTGCGATTGTAGTAAAGAAAAGAGTGGCACTGCACTTGACCAATAATGAATCCCTTATGTCGACACACTCGTCACCGGGGTACTTAGCAGGAATATATATGCGGCATCGCTGCTGCCGGTGGTGCTCTGTCCAACGTGTAACCAGGCAGTTACTGCTTCAATAATATTGCACATACAAGAGACAAACGGACGGCACTCACCGATGCTTTCAGAAACAATTCCTTTATTCCTGGTAGAGAGCGGACAACATACACAAGTGCTCAAGCTGAGTTAGGCGACGGCTGTTTCGCACCTCAGTGCTTCGTCTGGCCCATAATCAGGTAAAACAATTCACCTGCTCTTAAAAGACTCAAGGTGTGATGTTTTAATAAATGTCCCCCAATGTGTATCAAAGATATATTTAAAAATAATAATAAAAATGTATATATATACAGTACAGACCAAAAGTTTGGACACACCTTCTCATTCAAAGAGTTTTCTTTATTTTCATGACTATGAAAATTGTAGATTCACACTGAAGGCATCAAAACTATGAATTAACACATGTGGAATTATATACATAACAAAAAAGTGTGAAACAACTGAAAATATGTCATGTTCTAGGTTCTTCAAAGTAGCCACCTTTTGCTTTGATTACTGCTTTGCACACTCTTGGCATTTTATTGATGAGCTTCAAGAGGTAGTCACCTCAAATGGTCTTCCAACAGTTTGAAGGAGTTCCCCGAGATGCTTAGCACTTGATGGCCCTTTTGCCTTCACTCTGCGGTCCAGCTCACCCCAAACCATCCCGATTGGGTTGAGGTCCGGTGACTGTGTAGGACAGGTCATCTGGAGCAGCACCCCATCACTCTCCTCCATGGTCAAATAGCCCTTACACAGCCTGGAGGTGTGTTTGGGGTCATTGTCCTGTTGAAAAATAAATGATGGTCTAACTAAATGGAATAGCATGCCGCTGCAAGATGCTGTGGTAGCCATGCTGGTTCAGTATGCCTTCAATTTTGAATAAATCCCCAACAGTGTCACCAGCAAAGCACCCCAACACCATCACACCTCCTCCTCCATGCTTCACGGTGGGAACCAGGCATGTAGAGTCCATCCGTTCACCTTTTCTGCATCGCACAAAGACACAGTGGTTGGAACCAAAGATCTGAAATTTGGACTCATCAGACCAAAGCACAGATTTCCACTGGTCTAATGTCCATTCCTTGTGTTCTTTAGCCCAAACAAGTCTCTTCTGCTTGTTGCCTGTCCTTAGCAGTGGTTTCCTAGCAGATATTCTACCATGAAGGCCTGATTCACACAGTCTCCTCTTAACAGTTGTTCTAGAGATGTGTCTGCTGCTAGAACTCTGTGTGACCTGGTCTCTAATCTGAGTTGCTGTTAACCTGCGATTTCTGAGGTTTGTGACTCGGATGAACTTATCCTCCGCAGCAGAGGTGACTCTTGGTCTTCCTTTCCTGGGGCGGTCCACATGTGAGCCAGTTTCTTTGTAGCGCTTGATGGTTTTTGTGACTGCACTTGGGGACACTTTCAAAGTATATTTTTCGGACTGACTGACCTTCATTTCTTAAAGTAATGATGGCCACTCGTTTTTCTTTACTTAGCTGCTTTTTTCTTGCCATAATACAAATTCTAACGGTCTATTCAGTAGGGCTATCAGCTGTGTATCCACCTGACTTCTCCACAATGCAACTGATGGTCCCAACCCCATTTATAAGGCAAGAAATCCCACTTATTAAACCTGACAGGGCACACCTGTGAAGTGAAAACCATTTCAGGTGACTACCTCTTGAAGCTCATCAAGAGAATGCCAAGAGCGTGGAAAGCAGTAATCAAAGCAAAAGGTGGCTACTTTGAAGAACCTAGAATATGACATATTTCCAGTTGTTTCACACTTTTTTGTTATGTATATAATTCCACATGAGTTAATTCATAGTTTTGATGCCTTTAGTGTGAATCTACAAAACTCTTTGAATGAGAAGGCGTGTCCAAACTTTTGGTCTGTACTGTATATATATATAGAGAGATAAAAAAAATGCCCAAGTCAACTGATACCATTGTCCTAGCCACCCTACATACTATATCAAACCATTCTGAAAAAAAATAAAAATAAAGATTTAAAGGATTTGTTCATTGATTCTTTTTTTTTAAATGTGTACCCAAGCCAACTGTATCTGTGGGAAAAACCATGCACACCTGCTCCCTGACAGTCTGCCCCCAGTCCCGGATCCATGGCTCAATTTATTGATCCCCATCCGTTAACTTTCCATGGACCTGGTCACATGCACAGCGACAACCAATGTCTGGCATCAGCAGTGACATGGCCCCAGGTTAAAGTGTTTTTTTATTTGCACAGTTTACCCCAAATAAACTGAAATACAAAAAAATGTCAAAAACATATTAACCCCTTAAGGACACGGCCATATTTCACCTTAAATAGAACCTGTCACGTGGATATTTGATTATAATCTAACTAATTATATACAATCATTAACTACTAAAAAGTGCCTTAGATGTATTCACTTACTGGTGTGACAGATGGTTACCTCATCATATACACACAAAGATGCAGCATGCTAATGAGCTGATTTGAGTCCAGCGTGATGTCATTGAGTCCAGCGTATATTTAATTCAGAGCTATAGCCACCTGCCCACCTGCTGCTGATTCATATGGTAACAAACTGTCACTCAGCAGCAGGTGGGCGGGGAGAGTCAGGAGCTCATGAATATTCATGACTCATCATTATCAGCTGGAGCTTTTCAATACAAGATGTTGGCAGATTGACTGGGTCAATTAAAGAAAGTGACCCAGCATTTTGCTAAAAGAATCAGTCACTTATTTATGTTGCCCTTCGTTAGGACACCATAAAACTCGTGACAGATTCCCTTTAAGGACCAGTGCATTTTTTTTGCAAATCTGACCAGTGTCACTTTATGTGTGAATAACTTTAAAATGCTTTTACTTATCCAGGCGATTTTTGGGGCAGATTTTTCATTTCAATAATTTGTTTTCCAGTTACAAAGCAAGGGTTAACAGCCAAACAAACACAATATTTATGGCCCTGATTTTGTAGTTTACAGAAACACCCCATATGTGGTCGTAAACTGCTGTACGGGCACACGGCAGGGCGCAGAAGGAAAGAAATGACATACGGTTTTTGGAAGTCAGATTTTGCTGGACTGGTTTTTGACACCATGTCCCATTTGAAGCCCCTCTGATGCACTCCTAGAGTAGAAACTCCCAAAATGTTACCCCATTTTGGAAACTACGGGATAGGGTGGCAGTTCTGTTGGTACTATTCTAGGGTACATATGATTTTTGGTTGCTCTATATTACACATTTTGTGAGGCAAATAGCTGTTTTGGCAACGTTTCAATTTTTTGTTATTTACATTCATCTGACAGGTTAGATCATGTGGTATTTGTATAGACCAAGTTATTACGGATGTGGCGATACCTAATACATCTACTTTTTTATTTATGTACTTTTTACACAATTAATTCATTTTTAAAACAAAAAAAAATCATGTTTTAGTGTCTCCATATTCCGAGAGCCATAGTTTTTTCAGTTTTTGGGCGATTATCTTGGGTAGGGTATGATTTTTGCGGGATGAGATGACGGTGTATATTGGCACTATTTTGGGGTTCATATGACTTTTTGATCAATGCTATTACACTTTTTGTGATGCAAGGTGACATAAAATAGCTTTTTTTTACACAGTTTTTATTTTTATTTTTTAACGGTAATCACCTGAGGGTTAGGGCATGTGACATTTTTATAGAGCTGGTTATTACGGATGCGGCAATACCTAATATGTGTAGTGCATTTTATATCAGTGATAAATCTTTTTTTTTTTACTGTTTTTTTTTTTTTACCCAGACCCATTTCGTTCTTGAAGATCCAGTGGGTCTGATGTCTGTATAATACAGTACAGTACACTATATAGTGTACAGTACTGTATTTTCACTTTACATAGTTTGATCAGACTTCTGCCTTTAGCAAAAGTCTGATCAGCACCATGGACAGCTTCTGATCAGCACCATGGACAGCCGGTAGCCCGTGAAGGTGTCCGGTTGCCATGGTAACCATCACTCGCTGCGACAACAGAGCAACGGGTGATGGGGAGGGAGGGAAGCTGCCTCCCTCTCCCATCGGGGGCTGAAAAGGCACAGCAGCCCCCGATAGGAGAGGGAGTGAACTCCCACCCTGTTAACTCCTTCCATACAGCGGTCCCTATGGACCGCTGCATGGAAGAGGTTAAATGGCTGACATCACAGCACAGATGTCTTCAATTTCAAGCAAGTGCGGACACTCTGCTTGATAACCGCTCGGCCATCATGAAAATGAGAGGAGGCGGACGGGATGATCGCGCGCCTGCCTGCACACACCCCCAGCACCCCCCGCACCTTAAAATTTGGGTAATTTTGAAATTTCTGATCTCCGCGGTCACGGACTGCGGGGATCAGAAACTTTTCGAAAGTACTGCAAACTGCAGGTCTGAATTGACCTGTGGTTTGCAGCGATTGCCAATACGGGGGGGGGGGGGTCACAGGATTGATTTCAGCAGGCACCCAGTTCTGATCACCTCCCGCCGCGCGGCTGTGATCGGAACTACACAGGGCGTACAGGTACGCCCTGTGTCCTTAAGTACCAGGACATCAGGGTGTACCTGTATGCCCTGTGTCCTTAAGAGGTTAATAAACATTATGAAAAAAATATATATTTGTTTTGTATCCAACCTGATTCTACACCAATCAGATAGAGAGACAGACCTACACATAATGCTCATCTGTCAAAGAAATATACAAACTGATTCTCCTTCTAAAAGGAAAAGAAAACTGAGTCTCAAACCAGAAAATTGCTCACTCCAGGTGATAACCCTTTATCAGAGCAGAAAAAATGGTCTTAGCTAACTGGGAGACCATTTTCAAGGTTGAGGGGTACTTTTTCTAGTTATGAAGAGTGTCTACTATGTGTGAGGAATATTGTAAGCCAGGAAACACTCCTCTAAGGTTTCTGACAAAAATATATGCAATTTAGTAAATTTGATGTATTTTGGAAAGAAAGATAATTTGAATATTTTTCCCAGAAACCCAAAGATATGCAAATTAGTTTTCCTTTCAAAAGGAAAAGAGAACTAAGCCTCTCTGATGCCAGCAGATATTAGATGTGCTAATGTTCATATATTTTTACAACTGATTATTACTGGCTTACAATATTCCTCACATCAACTAGGCATTCTACATAGTGAAAAAGTAACCCCCCAGACAACAAAGGCCTCTCAGCTAGATCAGCCAATTTTAAAAGCAGTTTGCTGGTCTGAGATACTCAGTTTTCTTTTTCTTTGGAAAGGAGAACTTTTTATCACTTTGCATGTCTCTTTTCTACAGGAGTTTTACATGTTGGCAATTTGTCAGAATCCATATTCATAAAAAAAAAAGGACACATTCTGAATCAATAAAATCGATTTTCTATAGTCTATCCTATATGTTATGTAAAAATGAGTATTTAGTAGCCCAACAAATAAAAATGTACAGCTGTTATACCTGGTATATTATATATAGATATTACAAGATATACATAATATGATGTTTTAGATGTTTTGACTGTACAAAACTTTAAGGGTACAGCCACATAGGGTGACGGGGACGCAGCTGATGGGCAGTTTGGTGGGTTATTGTGTGACCATTAGCATTTGACATTGAAGACAATCTATTTGCAATAATTTAATAGAATATCACAGCTTTTTGCATTGTGCCTGTGTTTTAGTTTCCTCATGGCTATGCTGTATATCTATACCCTAAGAGTCACACCCTAACAAAGAGTATTGCATCTACGGTAAAAATAAATATTTATGGTGTTTTTTTGTTTGTTTTTTACATCTGTTTTTTATTTTGTTTTTCAAGACTTATCTAGCAAATTTCTTACTAAGAATTCATAACAGTGATGTAATAGTGGCTGGGACTTGGCAGGCTTGGGGGCCTTCAGAAAGCCTACTGCTGCAATGACAAATACTTGGCACCCAACAATTGCATTTCATGGTGCCTATCACAGGGCTGAGGAAGCTAACTGATGTGTTATCTTAGGAATTAAACTGCCAGGATCAGAGTTATAATTGAACTCAGAAACAAAAGTAGGGTGCCAGCTGTATAATAAATACAGGGAGTGCAGAATTATTAGGCAAGTTGTATTTTTGAGGATTAATTTTATTATTGAACAACAACCATGTTCTCAATGAACCCAAAAAACTCATTAATATCAAAGCTGAATATTTTTGAAAGTAGTTTTTAGTTTGTTTTTAGTTTTAGCTATTTTAGGGGGATATCTGCGTGTGCAGGTGACTATTACTGTGCATAATTATTAGGCAACTTAACAAAAAACAAATATATACCCATTTCAATTATTTATTTTTACCAGTGAAACCAATACAACATCTCAACATTCACAAATATACATTTCTGACATTCAAAAACAAAACAAAAACAAATCAGTGACCAATATAGCCACCTTTCTTTGCAAGGACACTCAAAAGCCTGCCATCCATGGATTCTGTCAGTATTTTGATCTGTTCACCATCAACATTGCGTGCAGCAGCAACCACAGCCTCCCAGACACTGTTCAGAGAGGTGTACTGTTTTCCCTCCTTGTAAATCTCACATTTGATGATGGACCACAGGTTCTCAATGGGGTTCAGATCAGGTGAACAAGGAGGCCATGTCATTAGATTTTCTTCTTTTATACCCTTTCTTGCCAGCCACGCTGTGGAGTACTTGCCAGCCACGCGTGTGATGGAGCATTGTCCTGCATGAAAATCATGTTTTTCTTGAAGGATGCAGACTTCTTCCTGTACCACTGCTTGAAGAAGGTGTCTTCCAGAAACTGGCAGTAGGACTGGGAGTTGAGCTTGACTCTATCCTCAACCCGAAAAGGCCCCACAAGCTCATCTTTGATGATACCAGCCCAAACCAGTACTCCACCTCCACCTTGCTGGCGTCTGAGTCGGACTGGAGCTCTCTGCCCTTTACCAATCCAGCCACGGGCCCATCCATCTGGCCCATCAAGACTCACTCTCATTTCATCAGTCCATAAAACCTTAGAAAAATCAGTCTTGAGATATTTCTTGGCCCAGTCTTGACGTTTCAGCTTGTGTGTCTTGTTCAGTGGTGGTCGGCTTTCAGCCTTTCTTACCTTGGCCATGTCTCTGAGTATTGCACACCTTGTGCTTTTGGGCACTCCAGTGATGTTGCAGCTCTGGAATATGGCCAAACTGGTGGCAAGTGGCATCTTGGCAGCTGCACGCTTGACTTTTCTCAGTTCATGGGCAGTTATTTTGCGCCTTGGTTTTTCCACACGCTTCTTGCGACCCTGTTGACTATTTTGAATGAAACGCTTGATTGTTCGATGATCACACTTCAGAAGCTTTGCAATTTTAAGAGTGCTGCATCCCTCTGCAAGATATCTCACTATTTTTGACTTTTCTGAGCCTGTCAAGTCCTTCTTTTGACCCATTTTGCCAAAGGAAAGGAAGCTGCCTAATAATTATGCACACCTGATATAGGGTGTTGATGTCATTAGACCACACCCCTTCTCATTACAGAGATGCACATCACCTTGGAGTAAGACAACATGCATAAATAGGATGATGTGGTCAAAATACTCATTTGCCTAATAATTCTGCACTCCCTGTACAAAGAAACCTTCTTTTGATCCATCCCGCCCAACTAACTACAGACTTGTCTCTAATCATCCCTTCCTCTCTAACCTCTTGGAGCATCTGGTCTACTCTCAACTCATCTACTATCTCTCCGTTTTCCTTGATCCATTACAATCTGGTTTTCTCACCCTACATTCTACTGAAACTGCACTCATGAAAGTGACCAATGGCCTCCTGACAGTTAACCATGCCCAAATCTATTGGCCTTAAGGACACTGTTCTTTCTTGCTTTTCTTCCTTTTCTTCCTATCTATGCGGCCACTCTTTCATTGTTTCTCTACTACCCCTACTTTCCCTCTTGATGTTGGTGTTTCTCAGGGTTAAATTTACACAGCCCTTATTAGAAAGACCAGTACCAGTAGGTTTCCAGTATCATCTTTATGCTCATGAGCAAAAGCAAAGTATTGGGAAATTCAATTTGTCTGCTTTGCAAAATTTTACAAATAAAAATTTACTTTGTGGCAAATTACTTTCTCACAAAGTAATATTTTTTTTTTTGTAAGTAGTGGGTGAGAGAGCTGCAGGACCGCAGAGGAGGTAAGTATGATTTTTTTTTTTTTTTACACTATTTCAGGTAAAATTGATTCACTACCACGAAGCACACCAAAATTCGGCTTTGTGGCGAATCAAATTCATCTTGAAATTCGGATCAAATTCCACTTCATGGGATTCAATTTGCTCCTCTCTAACAACCAGCTACAGTATATACTGTACTTCTTCCTGTGATATCACCCTTGCTGTTCTACAGAACAACAGTGACGGTCCACTCTCTCAAACATCATGTCCTCTCCATATCTGAAACGGAATCTTTCAAAAACTGAACTACTGGTGCTTTTTTCGCCTACTAACCTACCTAAGGGAGCATTCACACGACCGTAAGTGTTTTGCGGTCCGCAAATTGCGGAACCGCAAAACACGGATACCGGCCGTGTGCGTTCCGCATTTGGCGGACCGCACATGGCCAGCACTATCTTGCGTACAAGAATAGGACATGCTCTATTTTTTTTTGCGGGGCCACGGAACGGAACAACGGATGCGGACAGCACACTGTGTGCTGTCCGCATCTTTTGCGGCCCCTTTGAAATGAATGGGTCTGCACCCGTTCCGCAAATTTGCGGAACAGATGCAGATCCATTTATATGGTGGTGTGAATGCTCCCTAAACCTGATATCTCCATATCAGTGTGTGGCACTACCATCATGCCTAGGCAGCACTCTTGCTATCTCAGTGTTATGTTTGGCTTTCTTTACCTCCTATATTAAATCGCTTGCCCTCTCATGCTGCCTACACCTCAAACATATCTCTAGAATATGCCCCTTACTGTGAAAACAACAAAAACGCTCATTGTTTCCCTGGTCCATTCCTGTCCTAATTACTGCAACTCATTACAAATTGGTCTTCCTCTCACCAGACTCTCCTCTCTCCAATCTATCCTGAACCGCAGCAGCCATTCTCATATATTTGTCTAACCGTTACTAAGATGCCTCCGCCCTGTGCCAGTCATTGTCCATACAGTAAAGGATTCCATCTAAAGTGCTCACTCTCACCCACAGAGATCTTCACAGTATTGCACCTGCCTACATTTGTTCCCTCATTTCTGTCTATCATCCTACTCGTGCTCTCTATACAGCCAATAATATACGACTAACATCCACCATAATCCGAATCTCTCATTACCGTCTCCAATACTTTTCTCAATTCGCACCAGTTCTCTGGTACGCCCTACTCCATTAGGTTAATTCATAACATCCACAGTTTTAGGTGTTCCTTAAAAACATATCTTTTTAGATTAGCCTATTGTTTCCCCTGATCTAATTATCATCTGTTCCCTGTCTCCCCACACCCCCATTCAATAGCATTCTTCTGAATATGATCCATCGTCAAATACCCACAACCTATGCAATCAGAAACATTACAGATATCGGCTCTTTCAGCCTTATAAGCACTCCCCTATTGTGTGCAAATCAAGAACTTGTTATATTTTGTGCCACCCCATCTCCTCATCGATTGGAAGGTCTTGCAAGCAGGGCCCTCATTCCTCTTGATTTAATTGTTGACTTGTCTGTTTCTATGTTATTTATGTCTCTGTACATGAACCGCCTGATTGTAAAGTGCTGCAGAATATTAGATGATTAATATTATTAGCATTATTATTATTATTATTACGGCTGGCAACCCCAAGCGATGGTTCAGGGCATAGATCCTGAGCCCACACCATTGATGTGCTGTACGATGCTCAAATCTTCTCCCCACACGTTTGTTGGCTGCTACGCAGCCAATAAAAGTGCAGGTAAGTACTGCCATTCACTGTAATGCTGAAGCCATGTTGGCTTCTGGCATTACAGTGATTGGCTGGCCGGAACGCGTCATTGGGTGCTATATAGCACCCAATGACACGTGTTTGACTCAGTATTAGTCAGAAAGAGCTAGAGACCAGAAGGGAGAGATAGTGTAAGGATTGAAATAGCAATATTTTAGCTTTCATACATGTCATAGACCCAAAAGTCCTTTTAAGGACTATTGTGTGTGGCAGCAATATATATTTTTAGTGCAACCTGAACTTAATTTCTAAAACTTGTAAGAGACCCAAAAGTCCTTTTAAGGACTATAGTTGTATGTGGCAGCAATATATATTTTTTGTGGAACCTGCGCTAATTAGCTTGCAATTGTTTGACATTATCTGAGCTACATCTCCTGTGTAACATGTGTGCAGCCTAAAAAATATCTGTGACATCCAGTGTACTTTTTCCGTAGATGGTGTCCGCTGCGGACAGTTACATTACCTGTGCTACATCTCCTGTATAACGTTAGCGCATCTGAAATATCAGTGACATTCAGCGTAATTTTTTTTGCCGCTGGTGACAGCGACATTATCTGCACTACATCTCCTGTGTAACGTGTGCGCAGCCTAAGAAAAAAATCTGTGACATCCAGTGTACTTTTTCTGTAGACGGTGTCCGCTGAGGACAGTTACATTACCTGCGCTACATGTCCTGCATAATGTTTGCATATCCGAAATATCAGTGACATTCAGGCTAATTTTTTTGCTGCTGGTGGCAGCAACATTACCTGCGCTACAGCTCCTGTATAAAATTTGCCCATCCGAAATATCAGTGGCATTAATTCAGTGTAATTTTTTATTAGCCACTGGTGTCAGCGACATTACTTGTGTTATACCTCCTGTTTAACGTGTGTGCATCCTAAATATCAGTGACATTCATTTAGTGTCATTTTTTATTAGGCGGTGGTGGCAGCAACATTACTTGTGCTATACCTCTTGTTTAACATGTGCACATCCTAAAAATATCTGTGACATTTTGTATACTTTATTTGCACAAACACTTGCAAAACCTGAGCTACTGTATGTGTGACATACTTGCAAGCATATATACCATTTAATAAGGGGAGCAGTAAGGGACAGGAAAGTGGCCGTGCTGCTGATGGTGCACGCAGAGGCCATGGCCCTGGGCACTGTGAAACTGTGTCTGTTGCCAGAGCACAAGAAACAGACTCATCCACGATACCTGGCTTCATGTCCCAGTTTGCAGGGTGGCACAGGACTCCCCTCTCGAAGTCAGACCAATGCAACCAGGTGGTCGGTTGGATTGCAGCAGATAATGCTTACAGTTGTTTAAGTACCACCTTGTCTTCCACAAAGTCCAGTCTCAGTAGCAAAGCGTCTGGTCAACAGAATCCTCACCCTGATACTCCTTCCACCCACCATTGAGAGTCTTGGCAAACAAGTGATCCCACACTCGGATATTCTGAGAAGCTGTATTCATCGCAAGTCCTAAATTTGGGCCTCTCGCCAAGCCTGCTTGAAGAGGGACATGAGAAGATTTTGTGCCCTGATTCCCAAACTCTGGAACATCCACAGTCATTCATAGTGTTTTACAAGGTGCATGATGATGATGAGACACAGTTGCCAATAAGTCAACGGCAATTAATGTCTGAAGAGGTTCATGATGAGGAGCCAACCTGGGAAGGTGGCAAGCCGAGCAAGGACAGCAGTACAGAGGGGGAGGTATACGCAGCACCACAACAGGCTGGAAGAGGCAGTGGGGTGGCAAAAAGGAGAAGATGGGCCACACGAAACAGGCACGCAACTTTTACCCTGAGCACCCACTTGCATCAATCTCTCTTGCCAAGGAGTAGGTGTTCCGCAGTCTGGTGTTTTTTTGAGGATAGTCGGGACGATAAAAGAATTGTCATTTGCAACCTGTACCGTACCAAAATGAGCAGGGCCGTGAACACTAACAACCTCAACACCACCAGCATGATCCGCCACATGGCATCAAAGCACCCTAATAGGTGGGATAAAAGCGTGGGTCCACAACCAGTGTCTGCGGGTCACACCACTGCCTCCTCTTTCCCTGTGTTACATGCTGGCAAATCCCCTGTCTAAGACGCAGGCCCGGATGACTCCTTCCATGCACCTGGACCTTTGAAAGCACCATCAGCTAGCACGTCCACTTCTGTGTCCCAGCTCAGCGTATAAATGTCTATACCCCAGGTCTATGAACAAAAGCGCAAATACCCAGCCACCCACCCACAGACTATAGCACTAAATGCGCACCTTTCAAAATTGCTGGCCCTGGAAATGTTGCCATTTAGGTTTTTAGACAATGAGGCTTTCCGCAGCCTGATGTTAATGCATTGTTTATATGTCAAAAAGCATGTAATCATGTATATATTACGTAACATGTCATTATGTCTTGTACAACTAATCATGTCTATTTAAACAGATTATATATGGCTTTGTTTTATGAATAAATCATGTTCATATTGTACTGTTATATACAAATTATGCAAAAGTGGTATTTTAGCAATATTAATGCACATCTTACAGATATGTCAATTTATTTATTTTTTGTCAGCCTGATGAAGGGCTATGTTAGCCCAAAACGTTGCAAATTGTGTACCACTGTGCCCAGCTTAAATATTATGAAATAAATTATCACGTATTATCATCATCTTCACGGAGTGCTGTCAAAAAATTTGTGTGATATCTGCATTTCTTGAGGTGGAGCTATAGAACATAATCCGGACGTGCACCCAATGTTGCCAGTTTCAGAAAGAGTGCTGTGGTCTTTTAGTTTTGGAATTACTGAAGATTACTCCACCACTGAACCACGTGCACCATCTCTGGATTTTCCTAAATGTCATTCCTCAACTCGAATACGCAACGCGACAATAGTGTAGTCTTCTCATTCTCGGAGGAGGACGCAAGAAGAATAACCTCTTCTGTCACAGCTTCAAATGAGTTCTTATCTAATACCAACCCGAGGGTATCTGTGAACTCATTAGAAAAAACTTACAGAAAATCGATGTCTTTGGAGCTACACATGGTCACCTTGGCGGAGTATTATAAGAAGAAAATCATACCACGAGGCCTCTGCTGTAATCTACGACCAACTCTCTTTTCAGAAGACTCTGAGTTCTGTCTTCAATTTGAGAGGATACCTAATAAAGCATCATTTGACATTATTCTTTTAACTTTGGAGACTGCTAGCAAGGAGATTAAGAAGAGAAAGGAGGAAATTACAGTTCTGGAACAAAATTTGTTCCAGGAAGTATCTATGGAGAAGAAGCAACATCTATCCGAAGCAACCTCACCCAAAAGAATAACCATTTTTGACGTAATTTAGAACGTAAAAAATCTAAATTTCAAAGAGATATCCAGGATTATACCACAAATCAGGTCTACAGTACGGTTCCCTAGAACTATCCCACCTCAGGTACTGCCACTGTACAAACATCGGGCTCATCAAGTGCCAGTGACGTTGATTTTTTAGACAGAGGTACTGTCAGAAACAGAGGCAGAGGCCACCAAGGAGGTACTGTTAGCAATCACGGGAACCGATCCAGACCAGATAAACATACAGGAATAAAGCAGTTATCCCACATATTCTGAGGACCTAACTATTAATTTGTCAAATAAATTCATCACGACGGATGAAGTTTCTGCTCTGAATTGAGGACTAGGCTTCGTCCCAACTAATTTCACCAATCCTTACTTGTTGGATAAAGAAATGTCAGGATTTTTTCGTTCTATCAGATTACAAGCATATCTAGACATTGAGAAACCCTCCTGGATGAATGACTAAAAACCTACATCCTCACCATTTAAGAACGGACCAAGGGATGCAGACCACCAAGCAAGTATATGCCACCAAAGAAATATGATATGGTGGAGAAATACATCTCGAAGGTCCAAAGTGATTTGAACAGTCTTGAAAAAAATATGTCTCCTAAAAAGCTGAGATATAATTTGTCTAGGGGGCAATGATGTGCCTTAAAAAATTATCTGCTGACAGAAGCATAGTGATAAAGCCGGCCGATAAAGTTTTGGGGGTTATAATAATGGACCGTACTAATTACAAAAATGAAATCATGGGACAACTCAGGGATCATGGGACCTATCTACCCCTAGATCATGATCCCATAGGGAGTTCCTCACTGAATTATCCTAGATTGTAGGGAATGCCCCAAAAAATGGAATTCTTACCACAAAGATGGTGGAATATTTTACTCCACAACATCCCCACATACCTGTAATCTATACCCTACCTAAGGTCCATAAAAACAGGGAAGGTAGGCCCATTGTTTTAGGTTGTGACTCTGTGTTCCAATCAACAGCTAAAATGCTCAATAACCTCCTTAGACCCTATGACCAAAATGGAAAATCCTTCATCCAGGATACTATGGATTTCCTTAAGAAATTACCAAAGGTTAACTTAGGCAGGCAATGAACCTTTTCTAGTCACTATGGACGTAACCAGTTTGTATTCCAACATCCCCACGGATGCAGGTATTGAGTGTGTAAAAATTTCCCTACAACAGCAGGCTGAATTCTCTCTAATTGAACAAGAATTCATTTTGTCCCTATTATCCTTTGTCCTCAAACGGAATAAATTTTTGTTTCAGGATAAATTATAGCTACATATAGCCGGGGACAGCGATGGGCTGTAATGAAGCACCCACATTTGCTGTTATTTACTTGAATTTTTTTTTAGGAAAAAGTGGTCTATCCCCAATGCCATGTTCAATGAATATGTTTTTTGTTGGGTTCAATACATTGACAATGTGTTTTGCATCGGGCAGGGTACACACCTTCCATAAGGCTATAAATTCTAGCGTTTCCTCCATCTCTCTCTCTCTGAACTTCAATCTGTCGAAAATCTCCTTCCTGGATATCTGCCTCAAGGTAAGAGACAATATTATTACAACAGACCTATACACAAAACCGACGGACAAAAATAGCTTACTCAGGTTTAACAGAACAGCTTTCATCCCCCGGGCCTTCTTCGGTCGTTACCACGATCACAATTGATGAGAGTTAAGCGTATTGTCTCAGACCCATCCATTGTTGAAGCTAGATTGAATGAATTCATTGTGAGGGGTTTTCCGGCCCATATCCTTCGTACACACACTCATAAAGTAGCAGATATTCCAAGAGGTAATTTGATGACGCCTAAATCACTAAAAAACCTATTCAGAAACGTATCCCGTGTGTTACAATATTTTCACATCAGAGTATGGACATTAAAAAGATTGTGTATAAACACTGGCACATCCTAAATAGCAACCTCCCCAATATTTTTCATGAAATGCCACTGATGTCCTATAAGAGAGCTAAAAATATCAGGGATATGCTATTGTTAAATCGGACCTTGGGACTAGTAAGGACAACAGTATTCAGGCCACCATCATAGGCTTCTCCATTAGAGGCACATATCCATGTCTCTCATGTGCTCAATGTAGTAATGTCACTAAGGGCCGGACCTTCACCCATCCCACTTCAGGGAAAACATATAATATCCAGGGTCACTTTTCATGCCAAACTAATTATGTGATCTACCTAATCAAATGCCCTGGTGGCACATTTGTCAGCATAAGTCAAATATTCGGACTAAAAAGACTGATGCCCCCCTAGTTGTGCATTTTATTTTACAAAAACATGCCATTAGCCAACTACGGTTTCAAGTGATTGACTGGATTCCTCCCCCAAGAAGAGGATGTGACCGTCAAGTGTTGTTACGAGAGAGAGAGAGAGATGATGTGGATTTGACGCCTATGTACTCTGCAACCTATTGGATTCAATAGGGATTATCTTTTGGATGAATAATGCTGTTAATATTCTCTATTCCCTTTTTTGAGAATCTCTAATGTTTGTTTCTTTTTCACCTTGTTGGACCAGAACCGTCCAGTAGCGGGTGGAGACATCCGCCAAGCACGTTCTACGGTCCATCTGCTATGACACCAGCACCCTATGCGTCTCATATGCGTTACCTATCGTCTATTACTGATGCAAAGTACAATGCAAGTGTATCTATGGCTCTTTGGTAATTGGGGATAGTTCTTTGATTTACACTCCTGATCAAAAGTTTAAGACCACTTGAAAAATGGCAAAAAATCATATTTTACATTGTTGGATCTTAAAAAGGTTCCAAGTAGAGCTTCAACATGCAACAGGAAGAAATGAGAGTGAGACAAAACTTTTTTTGAGCAGTCAATTAATTGAAAATAACGATTAAACTGAAACAGGCAGTTTTTTAGCTGATCCAAATTTTAGGACCACATGCCTTTAAAAGGCAAAATCTGTGCAAAGATGTGGATTCATTGTCATTTTCTGTCAGGTAGTCACACATTGTGATGGCAAAGGCAAAAAAACGCTCCCTTTTTGAACGTGGTCGGGTTGTTGAACTGCATAAGCAGGGTCTCTCACAGTGCACCATCGCTGCTGAGGTGGGACACAGTAAGACATTTGGAATTTCTTGAATGATCCTGAGGGATATGGAAAAAAGTCAAGTGGAAGACCCCCAACAATTTCATCAGCACTGAGCCAGAGGATCCAATTGGCTGTCCGTCAAGACACTGGACGATCCTCGACCCAAATTAAGGCACCTACTGGTGCTGACTGCAGCCCCATGACCATCAGATCGCATCTGAGACTGAAGGGCTTCAAAAACAAAAAACGTTTTCAAAGACCTCGTCTCCTTGAACACCACAGAACTGCTCGTTTGGACTTTGTAAGAGAGCACTAATGTTGTGATGTTAAGTTTATGTTCCTGTGATGTCTCACCTTATTGCTGCTATGGATCTGGTTTCCTGTGTGAGTTATGTTGTGTGCTGTGTCCTTTGGTGTGGACAACAGCATTTGAGCACGGGTTCCAGTCAGTGTGTCTGTGGCAGGTAGGTGTGGAAGTGGCTTCATGCGCCTGCCATATCCATATTCTGTTGATGTTCCCCTTTCCTTGCAGCTTGGCTAGGTTAGACTCCTGTTCGTCCTTGTCTAGGAAGAACAGGTTGTCTTACCCAGCTTCTAGCTCAGGGATCTCTTGAGGGCAAGTAGGGACCCGAGGTTCCTGAGTATGAGCCCTCCTACAATCTGGGTTGGCTCATACAGTTAGGAGTCAGGGTCAGAGTTAGGGATGCTTTAGGAGGTGACCTGCTCCCTAATTCTGTTGTCCAGGCCGAGCAGCTTCCCGATTCCCTAACATCGCACGGATGAGGGTTCCCCCACTCTCATCCGTGACAATGGGACATTCAAAGGTGGAAGAAAGTTTTATTCTCTGATGAGAAAAAATTTAACCTTGATGGTCCTGATGGTTTCCAACGTTACTGGCATGACAAGCAGATCCCACCTGAGATGTTTTCTATGCGCCACAGTGGAGGGGGCGCCATAATGGTCTGGGGTGCTTTTTCCTTCAGTGGAAGTGCAGGTGCGTCAAACGGCCGCTGGCTATGTCCAGATGTTGCAGAGAGCATTCCTCATGACTGAGGGCCCTCATCTGTGTGGTAATGACTGGGTTTTTCAACAGGACAACACTACAGTACACAATGCCCGCAGGACAAGGGACTTCTTCCAAGAGAATAACATCACTCTTTTGGCCCGTCCTGCGTGTTCCCCAGATCTAAATCCAATTGAGAACCTTTGGGGACGGATGGCAAGGGAAGTTTACAAAAATGGACAACAGTTCCAGACAGTAGATGGCCTTCGTGCGGCCATCTTCACCACTTTCCACTCACCTCATGTAAACGCTTGCATCAAGCATGCCGAAACACAAGTGATAAACAATATGGTGGTGGTTCCATCATGCTGTGGGGCTGTGTGGCCAGTGCAGGGACTGGGAATCTTGTCAAAGTTGAGGGACGCATGGATTCCACTCAGTATCAGAAGATTCTGGAGACCAATGTCCAGGAATCAGTTACAAAGCTGAAGCTGCGCCCGGGCTGGATCTTTCAACAAGACAACGACCCTAAACACTGCTCAAAATCCACTAAGGCATTTATGCAGAGGAACAAGTACAACGTTCTGGAATGGCCATCTCAGTCCCCAGACCTAAATATAATTGAAAATCTGTGGTGTGACTTTAAGAGAGCTGTCCATGCTCGGAAGCAATCAAACCTGAATGAACTAAAGATGTTTTGTAAAGAGGAATGGTCCAAAATACCTTCAACCAGAATCCAGACTCTCATTGGAACCTACATAAAGCGTTTAGAGGCTGTAATTTCTGAAAAAGGAGGATCTACTAAATATTGATTTCATTTCTTTTTTGTGGTGCCCACAATTTTGTTTAAACAATTATAGCACACTTTCTGTAAATCCAATAAACTTCATTTTACTTCTCAAATATCACTGTGTGTGTCTCCTATATGATATATTTAACTGACATTTTTTATCGTAACAACCAACGATTTATACATGAAAATCATGATGATTAACAAGGTTGCCCAAATTTTCGCATCCCACTGTATATGGCTATTCTCTCATTCCCTATGCATTATGACTATTTAGTTACTCTCTACTTCTTAATACACAGCTATATGATAGATCCCCTCTGGTGCCCTTACTTTGTCATCTTCCAAGATGGCTGCTGATAGATTATCGTTGCTTTGTGCATGCACTATTATGTGACGTTCGCATCACTTTTTCCTCCTGCATTAGCGCTGTACTAGCGCTCCTTTTCTTATGCAGCGCATGACTATTGGGGCCATAAAGTTAATTACGCCGATCAGTGCGTCTTATATAACTTTTTTGGGCCCTTTTCAGCTGACCGGACGGCGCGATCATGTGACGTGTGCGTCACACATAAAATTTGCATGCACGCCTACTCTGCGCTTACTGAGATAGTCCAGCAGTATGGAATATTTCCTGTGTTCCAAGCCTCACTTTTGAATGGTTCCGCCCACTTGGGTGGACATGTGACGCCTGGCCACCAATTAAGGACCTCTGAATGGTATTTAATATGGCGACCCGCATTGCAGGCTAGCGGCGGCAATACTTGATATGTGGTACTGTTAGTGGTAAGTGTTTGAGCCTATGGCTCCACCATACTATTCTTATGTCTACCATAGGGCATTATGTACAGTGTTTGCTCCTCTCTATAGCTATAACACTTTCCACAATTTTCGCTGTCACCTGTTTATGTGGTTATTACTTTCAGTCTGTCTGCAGTCATTTAGTATGGTACTCGGATCAAATCCTTGATGGCTTCCATAATATATCTGATCTGACTATCATACCACACTCACTATTTGCATGGACTGTCGTTTGGATACTTATATTCACTCCAACCCCATGTTAATATATTGTTTCTATGTCATGAAGCATGTCATCATGTATATATTATGTAACATGTCATTATGTCTTATACAACTAATCATGTCTATTTAAACAGATTATATATGGCTTTGTTTTATGTATAAATCATGTCCATATTAAGAGTTGAGCGAACACCTGGATGTTCGGGTTCGAGAAGTTCGGCCGAACTTCCCGAAAATGTTCGGGTTCGGGATCCGAACCCGATCCGAACTTTGTCCCGAACTCGAACCCCATTGAAGTCAATGGGGACCCAAACTTTTCGGCACTAAAACGGCTGTAAAACAGCCCAGGAAAGGGCTAGAGGGCTGCAAAAGGCAGCAACATGTAGGTAAATCCCAGGCAAACAAATGTGGATAGGGAAATGAATTAAAATAAAAATTAAATAAATAAAAATTAACCAAAATCAATTGGAGAGAGGTCCCATAGCAGAGAATCTGGCTTCCCGTCACCCACCACTGGAACAGTCCATTCTCAGATATTTAGGCCCCGGCACCCAGGCAGAGGAGAGAGGTCCCGTAACAGACAATCTGGTTTCATGTCAGCAGAGAATCAGTCTTCATGTCATAGCAGAGTACCAGGCTTCACGTCACCCACCACTGTAAGAGTCCATTTTCATAAATTTAGGCCCAGCACCCAGGCAGAGGAGAGAGGTCCCGTAACAGACAATCTGGCTTCATGTCAGCAGAGAATTAGTCTGCATGTCATAGCAGAGAATGAGGCTTCACGTCAGCCACCACTGCAACTGTCCATTGGCATATATTTAGGCCCAGCACACAGGCAGAGGAGAGAGGTCCCGTAACAGACAATCTGGCTTCATGTCAGCAGAGAATTAGTCTGCATGTCATAGCAGAGAATGAGGCTTCACGTCAGCCACCAATGCAACAGTCCATTGTCAGATATTTAGGCCCAGCACCCAGGCAGAGGAGAGAGGTCCCGTAACAGACAATCTGGCTTCATGTCAGCAGAGAATTAGTCTGCATGTCATAGCAGAGAATGAGGCTTCACGTCAGCCACCAATGCAACAGTCCATTGTCAGATATTTAGGCCCAGCACCCAGGCAGAGGAGAGAGGTCCCGTAACAGAGGATCTGGCTTCATGTCAGCAGAGAATCAGTCTTCATGTCATAGCAGAGAATCAGACTTCACGTCACCCACCACTGCAACAGTCCATTTTCATAAATTTAGGCCCAGCACCCAGGCAGAGGAGAGAGGTCCCGTAACAGACAATCTGGCTTCATGTCAGCAGAGAATTAGTCTGCATGTCATAGCAGAGAATCAGGCTTCACATCAGCCACCACTGCAACAGTCCATTGGCATATATTTAGGCCCAGCACCCAGGCAGAGGAGAGAGGTCCCGTAACAGAGGATCTGGCTTCATGTCAGCAGAGAATCAGTCTTCATGTCATAGCAGAGAATCAGGCTTCACGTCACCCACCACTGTAGGAGTCCATTTTCATAAATTTAGGCCCAGAACCCAGGCAGAGGAGAGAGGTCCCGTAACAGACAATCTGGCTTCATGTCAGCAGAGAATTAGTCTGCATGTCATAGCAGAGAATGAGGCTTCACGTCAGCCACCACTGCAACAGTCCATTGGCATATATTTAGGCCCAGCAAACAGGCAGAGGAGAGAGGTCCCGTAACAGACAATCTGGCTTCATGTCAGCAGAGAATTAGTCTGCATGTCATAGCAGAGAATGAGGCTTCACGTCAGCCACCACTGCAACAGTCCATTGGCATATATTTAGGCCCAGCACACAGGCAGAGGAGAGAGGTCCCGTAACAGAGGATCTGGCTTCATGTCAGCAGAGAATCAGTCTGCATGTCATAGCAGAAAATCAGGCTTCACGTCACCCAGCACTGTAAGAGTCCATTTTCATAAATTTAGGCCCAGCACCCAGGCAGAGGAGAGAGGTCCCGTAACAGACAATCTGGCTTCATGTCAGCAGAGAATCAGTCTTCATGTCATAGCAGAGAATCAGGCTTCACGTCACCCACCACTGCAACAGTCCATTTTCATAAATTTAGGCCCAGCACCCAGGCAGAGGAGAGAGGTCCCGTAACAGACAATCTGGCTTCATGTCAGCAGAGAATTAGTCTGCATGTCATAGCAGAGAATGAGGCTTCACGTCAGCCACCACTGCAACAGGCCATTGGCATATATTTAGGCCCAGCACACAGGCAGAGGAGAGAGGTCCCGTAACAGAGGATCTGGCTTCATGTCAGCAGAGAATTAGTCTGCATGTCATAGCAGAGAATCAGGCTTTACGTCACCCAACATTGGAACAGTCCATTGGCATATATTTAGGCCCCGGCACCCAGACAGAGGAGAGGTTCATTCAACTTTGGGTAGCCTCGCAATATAATGGTAAAATGAAAATAAAAATAGGATTGAATGAGGAAGTGCCCTGGAGTACAATAATATATGGTTAAGGGGAGGTAGTTAATGTCTAATCTGGACAAGGGACGGACAGGTCCTGTGGAATCCATGCCTGGTTCATTTTTATGAACGTCAGCTTGTCCACATTGGCTGTAGACAGGCGGCTGCGTTTGTCTGTAATGACGCCCCCTGCCGTGCTGAATACACGTTCAGACAAAACGCTGGCCGCCGGGCAGGCCAGCACCTCCAAGGCATAAAAGGCTAGCTCTGGCCACGTGGACAATTTAGAGACTCAGAAGTTGAATGGGGCCGAACCATCAGTCAGTACGCGGAGGGGTGTGCACACGTACTGTTCCACCATGTTAGTGAAATGTTGCCTCCTGCTAACACGTTGCGTATCAGGTGGTGGTGCAGTTAGCTGTGGCGTGTTGACAAAAGTTTTCCACATCTCTGCCAGGGCCGTTTCTAGGGGCGGGCAGGACGGGCGGCCGCCCGGGGAGCTGTCAGAAGGGGGGCGCCGGCAGGGGACTCTTCAGACAGTGCGGGCGGCACTTACTGACGTCACGCGCCTGCTCCTCCCACTAGGCGGCGCAGGCGCGTGACATACAGTGAGTGAGTGAGCGCCGCACTGCCACCCTGTTACCGCCCGCCCTGAGCCCCTGAGCAGTGCTGATGCCTGCTGTGAGGCGAGTGATGGTCTGGGGGGCATTAATTACAATGGGGGGGGGCATTAATTACAATGGGGGGGGCATTAATTACAATGGGGGGTCCACTGTGGGAGACATGAAAATGGGGGCCACTGTCACTGTGGGGGACATTAAGTTTAATTAGGATCACTATGGACATTATTTAGAATGGAGGCTGCTGTGGATGTCATTACTCATTATAACTGTATAATGTCTGATAGGCCTAGTCCTGAGCTGAGTCATATTACCCTGCCCATGCCTGTATAATAATGTACCCATCCCTGATACCCCTTAGTTATATTACCCCGCTGGAGTAATATAACTAAGGGATATCAGGGTACATTATTATACAGGGCAGGGTAATATAACTCAGGACTAGTCCTATCAGACATTATACAGTTATAATGACATCCACAGCAGCCTCCATTCTAAATAATGTCCATAGTGATCCTTATTAAAAATAATGTCCCCCCACAGGCAGGCAGTGCGGGCGGCGGCGCTCACTCACTGTACCTCACGCACTGCGTGACGTACAGTGAGTGAGGTGAGCCCGCACCGCCGCCCGCACTGCCTGCCTGTTACCGCCCGCCCGGAGCAGTGCTGAGAAAGAAGCCTGCTGTGAGTGAGAGCCTGAGTCTATGGGACAGTGGGTCACTGTGACCGTCCGTGCAATGTGGTTCCACATTTTTTACAATGGGGGAGACACTTATTTCATCGAGCAGTTGTGAGGGGAAGGGGGGGGGGGAGGTTTTTTTTACACTCGCCCTGAGAGAAATTTTACCTAGAAACTGCACTGATCTCTGCCATGCTAACCCTGCCCTCAGAGGAGCTGGCCGTGACACAGCTGCCTTGGCGACCTCTTGCTCCTCCTCTGCCTTGGCCTTGGGCTTCCACTTGTTCCCCTGTGACATTTGGGAATGCTCTAAGTAGCGCGTCTACCAACGTGCGCTTGTACTCGCGCATCTTCCTATCACGCTCCAGTGCAGGAAGTAAGGTGGGCACATTGTCTTTGTAGCGTGGATCCAGCAGGGTGGCAACCCAGTAGTCCGCACACGTTAAAATGTGGGCAACTCTGCTGTCGTTGCGCAGGCACTGCAGCATGTAGTCGCTCATGTGTGCCAGGCTGCCCAGGGGTAAGGACAAGCTGTCCTCTGTGGGAGGCGTATCGTCATTGTCCTGCCTTTCCCCCCAGCCATGCACCAGTGATGGACCCGAGCTGCGTTGGGTGCCACCCCGCTGTGACCATGCTTCATCCTCATCCTCCTCCACCTCCTCCTCATCCTCGTCCTCCTCATCCTCCAGTAGTGGGCCCTGTCTGGCCACATTTGTACCTGGCCTCTGCTGTTGCCAAAAACCTCCCTCTGAGTCACTTCGAAGAGACTGGCCTGAAAGTGCTAAAAATGACCCCTCTTCCTCCTCCTCCTCCTCCTCCTGGGCCACCTCCTCTTCCATCATCGCCCTAAGTGTTTTCTCAAGGAGACATAGAAGTGGTATTGTAACGCTGATAACGGCGTCATCGCCACTGGCCATGTTGGTGGAGTACTCGAAACAGCGCAACAGGGCACACAGGTCTCGCATGGAGGCCCAGTCATTGGTGGTGAAGTGGTGCTGTTCTGTAGTGCGACTGACCCGTGCGTGCTGCAGCTGAAACTCCACTATGGCCTGCTGCTGCTCGCACAGTCTGTCCAGCATGTGCAAGGTGGAGTTCCACCTGGTGGGCACGTCGCATATGAGGCGGTGAGCGGGAAGGCCGAAGTTACGCTGTAGCGCAGACAGGCGAGCAGCAGCAGGATGTGAACGCCGGAAGCGCGAACAGACGGCCCGCACTTTATGCAGCAGCTCTGACATGTCGGGGTAGTTGTGAATGAACTTCTGCACCACCAAATTCAGCACATGCGCCAAGCAAGGGATGTGCGTCAAATTGGCTAGTCCCAGAGCTGCAACGAGATTTCGCCCATTATCACACACCACCAGGCTGGGCTTGAGGCTCACCGGCAGCAACCACTCGTCGGTCTGTTGTTCTATACCCCGCCACAAATCCTGTGCGGTGTGGGGCCTGTCCCCCAAACATATGAGTTTCAGAATGGCCTGCTGACGTTTACCCCAGGCTGTGCTGAAGTTGTTGGTGAAGGTGTGTGGCTGACTGGATGAGCAGGTGGAAGAAGAGGAGGAGGAAGCCAAGAAGGTGGAGGTGGCAACAGGAGGCAAAGAATGTTGCCCTGCGATCCTTAGCGGCGGAAGGACGTGCGCTAAACAGCTCTCCGCCTGGGGCCCAGCTGCCACTACATTTACCCAGTGTGCAGTTAGGGAGATATAGCGTCCCTGGCCGTGCTTACTGGTCCACGTATCTGTGGTTAGGTGGACCTTGCTACAGATGGCGTTGCGCGGTGCACACTTGATTTTATCGGATACTTGGTTGTGCAGGGAAGGCACGGCTCTCTTGGAGAAGTAGTGGCGGCTGGGAACAACATACTGTGGGACAGCAAGCGACATGAGCTGTTTGAAGCTGTCTGTGTCCACCAGCCTAAATGACTAAATGACAGCATTTCATAGGCCAGTAGTTTAGAAATGCTGGCATTCAGGGCCAGGGATCGAGGGTGGCTAGGTGGGAATTTACGCTTTCTCCCAAATGTTTGTGAGATGGAGAGCTGAACGCTGCCGTGTGACATGGTTGAGACGCTTGGTGACGGAGGTGGTGGTGGTGTTGGTGGTACATCCCCTGTTTGCTGGGCGGCAGGTGCCAACGTTTCTCCAGAGGCAGAGGAAGAGGCTGAGGCGGCAGCAGCAGAAGAGGTAGCAGGGGGAGCCTGAGTGACTTCCTTGGTTTTAAGGTGTTTACTCCACTGCAGTTCATGCTTTGCATGCAGGTGCCTGGTCATGCAGGTTGTGCTCAGGTTCAGAACGTTAATGCCTCGCTTCAGGCTCTGATGGCACAGCGTGCAAACCACTCGGGTCTTGTCGTCAGCACATTGTTTGAAGAAGTGCCGTGCCAGGGAACTCCTTGAAGCTGCCTTTGGGGTGCTCGGTCCCAGATGGCGGCGGTCAGTAGCAGGCGGAGTCTCTTGGCGGCGGGTGTTCTGCTTTTGCCCACTGCTCCCTCTTTTGCTACGCTGTTGGCTCGGTCTCACCACTGCCTCTTCCTCCGAACTGTGAAAGTCAGTGGCACGACCTTCATTCCATGTGGGGTCTAGGACCTCATCGTCCCCTGCATCGTCTTCCACCCAGTCTTGATCCCTGACCTCCTGTTCAGTCTGCACACTGCAGAAAGACGCAGCAGTTGGCACCTGTGTTTCGTCATCATCAGAGACATGCTGAGGTGGTATTCCCATATCCTCATCATCAGGAAACATAAGTGGTTGTGCGTCAGTGCAGTCTATGTCTTCCACCGCTGGGGAAGGGCTAGGTGGATGCCCTTGGGAAACCCTGCCAGCGGAGTCTTCAAACAGCATAAGAGACTGCTGCATAACTTGAGGCTGAGACAGTTTCCCTGGTATGCATGGGGGTGATGTGACAGACTGATGGGGTTGGTTTTCAGGCGCCATCTGTGCGCTTTCTGCAGAAGACTGGGTGGGAGATAATGTGAACGTGCTGGATCCACTGTCGGCCACCCAATTGACTAATGCCTGTACCTGCTCAGGCCTTACCATCCTTAGAACGGCATTGGGCCCCACCATATATCGCTGTAAATTCTGGCGGCTACTGGGACCTGAGGTAGTTGGTACACTAGGACCACCAGCACCAGAGGGTCCACTAACACCACCACGACCATGTCCACGTCCGCGTCCCTTACTAGATGTTTTCCTCATTGTTATGGTTCACCACAACAACAAAAATATTGTTTGGCCCAATGTATTGTATTCAAATTCAGCGGGATATAAATTTGAGGCCTAGTATTTAGGCGCTGGGTGACCGGTATGGATTTAGTGACAGAATTAGACTTGGAAATGCACAGTAGCGTGTGTGTGAAGTTATTCTGAATGACCCTATGTGCACCTTGAATATTATATACCCTTTTAGGGATAGGTTTCAAATAGCTCTGATATAGCAGAAACCACTAAATTATGAAATTGATAAATTGGGAATTGTATTTCAACCCTGAACAAAAAATGTGCTTTGGCGGACACTAAATAACTTGCCCATCCACAACAGGACAGCGGTAACGACAGATTTAGCGGGATATAAATTTGAGGCCTAGTATTTAGGCGCTGGGTGACCGGTATGGATTTAGTGACAGAATTAGACTTGGAAATGCACAGTAGCGGGTGTGTGTGAAGTTATTCTGAATGACCCTATGTGCACCTTGAATATTATATACCCTCTTAGGGATAGATTTCAAATAGCTCTGATATAGCAGAAACCACTAAAATATGAAATTGCTAAATTGGGAATTGTATTTCAACCCAGAACAAAAAATGTGCTTTGGCGGACACTAAATAACTTGCCCATCCACAACAGGACAGCGGTAACGACAGATTTAGCGGGATATAAATTTGAGGCCTAGTATTTAGGCGCTGGGTGACCGGTATGGATTTAGTGACAGAATTAGACTTGGAAATGCACAGTAGCGTGTGTGTGAAGTTATTCTGAATGACCCTATGTGCACCTTGAATATTATATACCCTTTTAGGGATAGATTTCAAATAGCTCTGATATAGCAGAAACCACTAAATTATGAAATTGCTAAATTGGGAATTGTATTTCAACCCTGAACAAAAAATGTGCTTTGACGGACACTAAATAACTTGCCCAGCCACAACAGTACAGCGGTAACGACAGATTTAGCGGGATATAAATTTGAGGCCTAGTATTTAGGCGCTGGGTGACCGGTATGGATTTAGTGACAGAATTAGACTGGGAAATGGCCAAAAAATAACCACACTATTGCTGGTTAAATGCACTTGGTGTGACAGCTTGACCAACCACACTACTGAGGGTTAAATGCACTTGGTGACGGGCGCAGCTTGCCCCTGATGTAGTATATGGCCAAAAAATGAACAGACTATTGCTGGTTAAATGCACTTGGTGTGACAGCTTGACCAACCACACTACTGAGGGTTAAATGCACTTGGTGACGGGTGCAGCTTGCCCCTGATGTAGTATATGGCCAAAAAATGAACAGACTATTGCTGGTTAAATGCACTTGGTGACGGGCGCAGCTTGCCCCTGATTTAGTATATGGCCCAAAAATTAACAGACTATTGCTGGTTAAATGCACTTGGTGTGACAGCTTCACCCTGATGTAGGCTTTAGCCAAAAAACAACCACACCATTGAGGGTTAAATGCACTTGGTGACAGGCGCAGCTTGCTCTGATGTAGTATATGGCCAAAAAATAAACAGACTATTGCTGGTTAAATGCACTTGGTGTGACAGCTTCACCCTGATGTAGGCTTTAGCCAAAAAACAACCACACCATTGAGGGTTAAATGCACTTGGTCGCAGCTTGTGCTGGCGCACCACAAGACACAAAATGGCCGCCGATCACCCCAGAAAAAAGTGACTGACAAACGGTCTGGGCAGCCTAAAAACAGTGAGCAATTGAATTTCAGCAGCTCAATGATGCACAGCTGCAGATCGATCGATTAATCAAGTCCTTTGGAGAAGTTAATCTGCCTAATCTCGCCCTACTGTCGCAGCCGCAACCTCTCCCTACGCTAATCAGAGCAGAGTGACGGGCGGCGCTATGTGACTCCAGCTTAAATAGAGGCTGGGTCACATGGTGCTTTGGCCAATCACAGCCATGCCAATAGTAGGCATGGCTGTGACGGCCTCTTGGGGCAAGTAGTATGACGCTTGTTGATTGGCTGCTTTGCAGCCTTTCAAAATGTGCCAAGAAAGCGTCACAAACGCGCCAAGAAAGCGACGAACACCGAACCCGAACCCGGACTTTTACGAAAATGTCCGGGTTCGGGTCCGTGTCACGGACACCCCAAAATTCGGTACGAACCCGAACTATACAGTTCGAGTTCGCTCATCCCTATCCATATTGTACCGTTATATATGAATTATGTAAAAGTCGTATTTTAGCAATATTAATGCACATCTTACATTGTCAATTTATTATTTTTTTGTCAGCCTGATGAAGGGCTTATGTTAGCCCGAAACGTTGCAACTTGTGTACCACTGTGCCCGGCTGAAATAATATGAAATAAATTATCACGTATTATTATCATCATCACGGAATGCTGTCTAAAAATGTGTGTGATCGCAGCCTGATGGGAGCGGCTGTTTCGCGGTACTCTGTCCCCAGTCGCCAATATTTTTCACACTGTGCAGTCCCAGCCTTACACGAGCATGTGTCCCATAATATCACCTTGAACAACGCAGTTATTGAGAAGCTCCACTTAACGACTGACACATGGAGAAGTGCTTTTGGCCAGAGACGCTACATTAGGCTCCCTTTGCTCCTAATGTTTTAGAGGGTCAGCTCAGCAGCAGGCCCTCACCCATAATGTTTTAGAGGATCACCAGCAGAACCTCACCCATAATGTTTTTGAGGGTCACCAGCAGACCCTCAACCATAATGTTTTAGAGGTAGGGATGAGCGAACTCGAACTGTATAGTTCGGGTTCGTACCGAATTTTGGGGTGTCCGTGACACGGACCCGAATCCGGACATTTTCGTAAAAGTCCGGGTTCGGGTTCGGTGTTCGTCGCTTTCTTGGCGCTTTTGTGACGCTTTCTTGGCGCTTTTTGAAAGGCTGCAAAGCAGCCAATCAACAAGCGTCATACTACTTGCCCCAAGAGGCCATCACAGCCATGCCTACTATTGGCATGGCTGTGATTGGCCAGAGCACCATGTGACCCAGCCTCTATTTAAGCTGGAGTCACATAGCGCCGCCCGTCACTCTGCTCTGATTAGCGTAGGGAGAGGTTGCGGCTGCGACAGTAGGGCGAGATTAGGCAGATTAACTCCTCCAAAGGACTTGATTAACTGATCGATCTGCAGCTGTGGATCATTGAGCTGCTGATCCTCAATTGCTCACTGTTTTTAGGCTGCCCAGACCGTTTGTCAGTCACATTTTTCTGGGGTGATCGGCGGCCATTTTGTGTCTTGTGGTGCGCCAGCACAAGCTGCGACCAAGTGCATTTAACCCTCAATGGTGTGGTTGTTTTTTGGCTAAAGCCTACATCAGGGTGAAGCTGTCACACCAAGTGCATTTAACCAGCAATAGTCTGTTCATTTTTTGGCCATATACTAAATAAGGGGCAAGCTGCGCCTGTCACCAAGTGCATTTAACCCTCAATGGTGTGGTTGTTTTTTGGCTAAAGCCTACATCAGGGTGAAGCTGTCACACCAAGTGCATTTAACCAGCAATAGTCTGTTTATTTTTTGGCCATATCCCAGTCTAATTCTGTCACTAAATCCATACCGGTCACCCAGCGCCTAAATACTAGGCCTCAAATTTATATCCCGCTAAATCTGTCCTTAGTGCTGTAGCTGGGCGAGTTATTTAGTGTCCGTTCAAGCACATTTCTTGTTCTGGGTTGAAATACAATTCCCAATTTAGCAATTTCATAATTTAGTGGTTTCTGCTATATCAGAGCTATTTGAAATCTATCCCTAAAAGGGTATATAATATTTAAGGTGCACATTGGGTCATTCAGAATAACTTCACACACACCCGCTACTGTGTATTTCCAAGTCTAATTCTGGCACTAAACCCATACCTGTCACCCAGCGCCTAAATACTAGGCCTCAAATTTATATCCCGCTAAATCTGTCCTTAGTGCTGTAGCTGGGCGAGTTATTTAGTGTCCGTTCAAGCACATTTCTTGTTCTGGGTTGAAATACAATTCCCAATTTAGCAATTTCATAATTTAGTGGTTTCTGCTATATCAGAGCTATTTGAAATCTATCCCTAAAAGGGTATATAATATTCAAGGTGCACATTGGGTCATTCAGAATAACTTCACACACACCCGCTACTGTGTATTTCCAAGTCTAATTCTGGCACTAAACCCATACCTGTCACCCAGCGCCTAAATACTAGGCCTCAAATTTATATCCCGCTAAATCTGTCCTTAGTGCTGTAGCTGGGCGAGTTATTTAGTGTCCGTTCAAGCACATTTCTTGTTCTGGGTTGAAATACAATTCCCAATTTAGCAATTTCATAATTTAGTGGTTTCTGCTATATCAGAGCTATTTGAAATCTATCCCTAAAAGGGTATATAATATTCAAGGTGCACATTGGGTCATTCAGAATAACTTCACACACACCCGCTACTGTGTATTTCCAAGTCTAATTCTGGCACTAAACCCATACCTGTCACCCAGCGCCTAAATACTAGGCCTCAAATTTATATCCCGCTAAATCTGTCCTTAGTGCTGTAGCTGGGCGAGTTATTTAGTGTCCGTTCAAGCACATTTCTTGTTCTGGGTTGAAATACAATTCCCAATTTAGCAATTTCATAATTTAGTGGTTTCTGCTATATCAGAGCTATTTGAAATCTATCCCTAAAAGGGTATATAATATTCAAGGTGCACATTGGGTCATTCAGAATAACTTCACACACACCCGCTACTGTGTATTTCCAAGTCTAATTCTGGCACTAAACCCATACCTGTCACCCAGCGCCTAAATACTAGGCCTCAAATTTATATCCCGCTAAATCTGTCCCTAGTGCTGTAGCTGGGCGAGTTATTTAGTGTCCGTTCAAGCACATTTCTTGTTCTGGGTTGAAATACAATTCCCAATTTAGCAATTTCATAATTTAGTGGTTTCTGCTATATCAGAGCTATTTGAAATCTATCCCTAAAAGGGTATATAATATTCAAGGTGCACATTGGGTCATTCAGAATAACTTCACACACACCCGCTACTGTGTATTTCCAAGTCTAATTCTGGCACTAAACCCATACCTGTCACCCAGCGCCTAAATACTAGGCCTCAAATTTATATCCCGCTAAATCTGTCCCTAGTGCTGTAGCTGGGCGAGTTATTTAGTGTCCGTTCAAGCACATTTCTTGTTCTGGGTTGAAATACAATTCCCAATTTAGCAATTTCATAATTTAGTGGTTTCTGCTATATCAGAGCTATTTGAAATCTATCCCTAAAAGGGTATATAATATTCAAGGTGCACATTGGGTCATTCAGAATAACTTCACACACACCCGCTACTGTGTATTTCCAAGTCTAATTCTGGCACTAAACCCATACCTGTCACCCAGCGCCTAAATACTAGGCCTCAAATTTATATCCCGCTAAATCTGTCCCTAGTGCTGTAGCTGGGCGAGTTATTTAGTGTCCGTTCAAGCACATTTCTTGTTCTGGGTTGAAATACAATTCCCAATTTAGCAATTTCATAATTTAGTGGTTTCTGCTATATCAGAGCTATTTGAAATCTATCCCTAAAAGGGTATATAATATTCAAGGTGCACATTGGGTCATTCAGAATAACTTCACACACACCCGCTACTGTGTATTTCCAAGTCTAATTCTGGCACTAAACCCATACCTGTCACCCAGCGCCTAAATACTAGGCCTCAAATTTATATCCCGCTAAATCTGTCCTTAGTGCTGTAGCTGGGCGAGTTATTTAGTGTCCGTTCAAGCACATTTCTTGTTCTGGGTTGAAATACAATTCCCAATTTAGCAATTTCATAATTTAGTGGTTTCTGCTATATCAGAGCTATTTGAAATCTATCCCTAAAAGGGTATATAATATTCAAGGTGCACATTGGGTCATTCAGAATAACTTCACACACACCCGCTACTGTGTATTTCCAAGTCTAATTCTGGCACTAAACCCATACCTGTCACCCAGCGCCTAAATACTAGGCCTCAAATTTATATCCCGCTAAATCTGTCCCTAGTGCTGTAGCTGGGCGAGTTATTTAGTGTCCGTTCAAGCACATTTCTTGTTCTGGGTTGAAATACAATTCCCAATTTAGCAATTTCATAATTTAGTGGTTTCTGCTATATCAGAGCTATTTGAAATCTATCCCTAAAAGGGTATATAATATTCAAGGTGCACATAGGGTCATTCAGAATAACTTCACACACCCGCTACTGTGCATTTCCAAATCTAATTCTGTCACTAAACCCATACCTGTCACCCAGCGCCTAAATACTAGGCCTCAAATTTATATCCCGCTAAATCTCTCGTTACCGCTGTCCTGTTGTGGCTGGGAAAGTTATTTAGTGTCCGTCAAAGCACATTTTTTGTTCTGGGTTGAAATACAATTCCCAATTTAGCAATTTCATAATTTAGTCGTTTCTGCTATATCAGAGCTATTTGAAATCTATCCCTAAAAGGGTAGATCATATTGAAGGTGCACATAGGGTCATTCAGAATAACTTCACACACACGCTTCTGTGCATTTCCAAGTCTAATTCTGTCACTAAATCCATACCGGTCACCCAGCGCCTAAATACTAGGCCTCAAATTTATATCCCGCTGAATTTGAATACAATACATTGGGCCAAATAATATATTTGTTGTTGTGGTGAACCATAACAATGAGAAAAACATCTAGTAAGGGACGCGGACGTGGACATGGTCGTGGTGGTGTTAGTGGACCCTCTGGTGCTGGGAGAGGACGTGGCCGTTCTGCCACATCCACACGTCCTAGTGTACCAACTACCTCAGGTCCCAGTAGCCGCCAGAATTTACAGCGATATATGGTGGGGCCCAATGCCGTTCTAAGGATGGTAAGGCCTGAGCAGGTACAGGCATTAGTCAATTGGGTGGCCGACAGTGGATCCAGCACGTTCACATTATCTCCCACCCAGTCTTCTGCAGAAAGCGCACAGATGGCGCCTGAAAACCAACCCCATCAGTCTGTCACATCACCCCCATGCATACCAGGGAAACTGTCTCAGCCTCAAGTTATGCAGCAGTCTCTTATGCTGTTTGAAGACTCCGCTGGCAGGGTTTCCCAAGGGCATCCACCTAGCCCTTCCCCAGCGGTGAAAGACATAGAATGCACTGACGCACAACCACTTATGTTTCCTGATGATGAGGACATGGGAATACCACCTCAGCATGTCTCTGATGATGACGAAACACAGGTGCCAACTGCTGCGTCTTTCTGCAGTGTGCAGACTGAACAGGAGGTCAGGGATCAAGACTGGGTGGAAGACGATGCAGGGGACGATGAGGTCCTAGACCCCACATGGAATGAAGGTCGTGCCACTGACTTTCACAGTTCGGAGGAAGAGGCAGTGGTGAGACCGAGCCAACAGCGTAGCAAAAGAGGGAGCAGTGGGCAAAAGCAGAACACCCGCCGCCAAGAGACTCCGCCTGCTACTGACCGCCGCCATCTGGGACCGAGCACCCCAAAGGCAGCTTCAAGGAGTTCCCTGGCATGGCACTTCTTCAAACAATGTGCTGACGACAAGACCCGAGTGGTTTGCACGCTGTGCCATCAGAGCCTGAAGCGAGGCATTAACGTTCTGAACCTGAGCACAACCTGCATGACCAGGCACCTGCATGCAAAGCATGAACTGCAGTGGAGTAAACACCTTAAAACCAAGGAAGTCACTCAGGCTCCCCCTGCTACCTCTTCTGCTGCTGCCGCCTCGGCCTATTCTGCTGCTGCCGCCTCGGCCTCTTCCTCCGCCTCTGGAGGAACGTTGGCACCTGCCGCCCAGCAAACAGGGGATGTACCACCAACACCACCACCACCACCTCCGTCACCAAGCGTCTCAACCATGTCACACGCCAGCGTTCAGCTCTCCATCTCACAAACATTTGATAGAAAGCGTAAATTCCCACCTAGCCACCCTCGATCCCTGGCCCTGAATGCCAGCATTTCTAAACTACTGGCCTATGAAATGCTGTCATTTAGGCTGGTGGACACAGACAGCTTCAAACAGCTCATGTCGCTTGCTGTCCCACAGTATGTTGTTCCCAGCCGGCACTACTTCTCCAAGAGAGCCGTGCCTTCCCTGCACAACCAAGTATCCGATAAAATCAAGTGTGCACTGCGCAACGCCATCTGTGGCAAGGTCCACCTAACCACAGATACGTGGACCAGTAAGCACGGCCAGGGACGCTATATCTCCCTAACTGCACACTGGGTAAATGTAGTGGCAGCTGGGCCCCAGGCGGAGAGCTGTTTGGCGCACGTCCTTCCGCCGCCAAGGATCGCAGGGCAACATTCTTTGCCTCCTGTTGCCACCTCCTCCTTCTCGGCTTCCTCCTCCTCTTCTTCCACCTGCTCATCCAGTCAGCCACACACCTTCACCACCAACTTCAGCACAGCCCGGGGTAAACGTCAGCAGGCCATTCTGAAACTCATATGTTTGGGGGACAGGCCCCACACCGCACAGGAGTTGTGGCGGGGTATAGAACAACAGACCGACGAGTGGTTGCTGCCGGTGAGCCTCAAGCCCGGCCTGGTGGTGTGTGATAATGGGCGAAATCTCGTTGCAGCTCTGGGACTAGCCAATTTGACGCACATCCCTTGCTTGGCGCATGTGCTGAATTTGGTGGTGCAGAAGTTCATTCACAACTACCCCGACATGTCAGAGCTGCTGCATAAAGTGCGGGCCGTCTGTTCGCGCTTCCGGCGTTCACATCCTGCTGCTGCTCGCCTGTCTGCGCTACAGCGTAACTTCGGCCTTCCCGCTCACCGCCTCATATGCGACGTGCCCACCAGGTGGAACTCCACCTTGCACATGCTGGACAGACTGTGCGAGCAGCAGCAGGCCATAGTGGAGTTTCAGCTGCAGCACGCACGGGTCAGTCGCACTACAGAACAGCACCACTTCACCACCAATGACTGGGCCTCCATGCGAGACCTGTGTGCCCTGTTGCGCTGTTTCGAGTACTCCACCAACATGGCCAGTGGCGATGACACCGTTATCAGCGTTACAATACCACTTCTATGTCTCCTTGAGAAAACACTTAGGGCGATGATGGAAGAGGAGGTGGCCCAGGAGGAGGAGGAGGAGGAGGAAGAGGGGTCATTTTTAGCACTTTCAGGCCAGTCTCTTCGAAGTGACTCAGAGGGAGGTTTTTGGCAACAGCAGAGGCCAGGTACAAATGTGGCCAGCCAGGGCCCACTACTGGAGGACGAGGAGGACGAGGATGAGGAGGAGGTGGAGGAGGATGAGGATGAAGCATGGTCACAGCGGGGTGGCACCCAACGCAGCTCGGGTCCATCACTGGTGCGTGGCTGGGGGGAAAGGCAGGACGATGACGATACGCCTCCCATAGAGGACAGCTTGTCCTTACCCCTGGGCAGCCTGGCACACATGAGCGACTACATGCTGCAGTGCCTGCGCAACGACAGCAGAGTTGCCCACATTTTAACCTGTGCGGACTACTGGGTTGCCACCCTGCTGGATCCACGCTACAAAGACAATGTGCCCACCTTACTTCCTGCACTGGAGCGTGATAGGAAGATGCGCGAGTACAAGCGCACGTTGGTAGACGCGCTACTGAGAGCATTCCCAAATGTCACAGGGGAACAAGTGGAAGCCCAAGGCCAAGGCAGAGGAGGAGCAAGAGGTCGCCAAGGCAGCTGTGTCACGGCCAGCTCCTCTGAGGGCAGGGTTAGCATGGCAGAGATGTGGAAAACTTTTGTCAACACGCCACAGCTAACTGCACCACCACCTGATACGCAACGTGTTAGCAGGAGGCAACATTTCACTAACATGGTGGAACAGTACATGTGCACACCCCTCCACGTACTGACTGATGGTTCGGCCCCATTCAACTTCTGGGTCTCTAAATTGTCCACGTGGCCAGAGCTAGCCTTTTATGCCTTGGAGGTGCTGGCCTGCCCGGCAGCCAGCGTTTTGTCTGAACGTGTATTCAGCACGGCAGGGGGCGTCATTACAGACAAACGCAGCCGCCTGTCTACAGCCAATGTGGACAAGCTGACGTTCATAAAAATGAACCAGGCATGGATCCCACAGTACCTGTCCGTCCCTTGTCCAGATTAGACATTAACTACCTCCCCATAACCATATATTATTGGACTCCAGGGCACTTCCTCATTCAATCCTATTTTTATTTTCATTTTACCATTATATTGCGAGGCTACCCAAAGTTGAATGAACCTCTCCTCTGCCTGTGTGCTAGGCCTAAATATATGCCAATGGACTGTTGCAGTGGTGGGTGACGTGAAGCCTCATTCTCTGCTATGACATGCAGACTAATTCTCTGCTGACATGAAGACAGATTCTCTGTTACGGGACCTCCCTCCTCTGCCTGGGTGCTGGGCCTAAATATATGCCAATGGACTGTTGCAGTGGTGGGTGACGTGAAGCCTGATTCTCTGCTATGACATGCAGACTAATTCTCTGCTGACATGAAGACAGATTCTCTGTTACAGGACCTCTCTCCTCTGCCTGTGTGTGTGCTGGGCCTAAATATATGCCAATGGACTGTTGCAGTGGTGGCTGACGTGAAGCCTCATTCTCTGCTATGACATGCAGACTAATTCTCTGCTGACATGAAGCCAGATTGTCTGTTACGGGACCTCTCTCCTCTGCCTGTGTGTGTGCTGGGCCTAAATATATGCCAATGGACTGTTGCAGTGGTGGCTGACGTGAAGCCTCATTCTCTGCTATGACATGCAGACTAATTCTCTGCTGACATGAAGACAGATTCTCTGTTACGGGACCTCTCTCCTCTGCCTGTGTGTGTGCTGGGCCTAAATATATGCCAATGGACTGTTGCAGTGGTGGCTGACGTGAAGCCTCATTCTCTGCTATGACATGCAGACTAATTCTCTGCTGACATGAAGCCAGATTGTCTGTTACGGGACCTCTCTCCTCTGCCTGTGTGTGTGCTGGGCCTAAATATATGCCAATGGACTGTTGCAGTGGTGGCTGACGTGAAGCCTCATTCTCTGCTATGACATGCAGACTAATTCTCTGCTGACATGAAGACAGATTCTCTGTTACGGGACCTCCCTCCTCTGCCTGGGTGCTGGGCCTAAATATATGCCAATGGACTGTTGCAGTGGTGGCTGACGTGAAGCCTCATTCTCTGCTATGACATGCAGACTAATTCTCTGCTGACATGAAGACAGATTCTCTGTTACGGGACCTCCCTCCTCTGCCTGGGTGCTGGGCCTAAATATATGCCAATGGACTGTTGCAGTGGTGGGTGACGTGAAGCCTCATTCTCTGCTATGACATGCAGACTGATTCTCTGCTGACATGAAGCCAGATTGTCTGTTACGGGACCTCCCTCCTCTGCCTGGGTGCTGGGCCTAAATATATGCCAATGGACTGTTGCAGTGGTGGCTGACGTGAAGCCTCATTCTCTGCTATGACATGCAGACTGATTCTCTGCTGACATGAAGCCAGATTGTCTGTTACGGGACCTCTCTCCTCTGCCTGTGTGCTAGGCCTAAATATATGCCAATGGACTGTTGCAGTGGTGGCTGACGTGAAGCCTCATTCTCTGCTATGACATGCAGACTGATTCTCTGCTGACATGAAGCCAGATCGTCTGTTACGGGACCTCTCTGCTCTGCCTGTGTGCTAGGCCTAAATATATGCCAATGGACTGTTGCAGTGGTGGGTGACGTGAAGCCTCATTCTCTGCTATGACATGCAGACTGATTCTCTGCTGTCATGAAGCCAGATTGTCTGTTACGGGACCTCTCTGCTCTGCCTGTGTGCTAGGCCTAAATATATGCCAATGGACTGTTGCAGTGGTGGGTGACGTGAAGCCTCATTCTCTGCTATGACATGCAGACTGATTCTCTGCTGACATGAAGCCAGATTGTCTGTTACGGGACCTCTCTCCTCTGCCTGTGTGCTAGGCCTAAATATATGCCAATGGACTGTTGCAGTGGTGGCTGACGTGAAGCCTCATTCTCTGCTATGACATGCAGACTAATTCTCTGCTGACATGAAGCCAGATTGTCTGTTACGGGACCTCTCTCCTCTGCCTGGGTGCTGGGCCTAAATTTATGACAATGGACTGTTGCAGTGGTGGCTGACGTGAAGCCTGATTCTCTGCTATGACATGCAGACTGATTCTCTGCTGACATGAAGCCAGATCCTCTGTTACGGGACCTCTCTCCTCTGCCTGTGTGTGTGCTGGGCCTAAATATATGCCAATGGACTGTTGCAGTGGTGGCTGACGTGAAGCCTCATTCTCTGCTATGACATGCAGACTGATTCTCTGCTGACATGAAGCCAGATTCTCTGTTACGGGACCTCTCTCCTCTGCCTGTGTGTGTGCTGGGCCTAAATATATGCCAATGGACTGTTGCAGTGGTGGCTGACGTGAAGCCTCATTCTCTGCTATGACATGCAGACTAATTCTCTGCTGACATGAAGACAGATTCTCTGTTACGGGACCTCCCTCCTCTGCCTGGGTGCTGGGCCTAAATATATGCCAATGGACTGTTGCAGTGGTGGCTGACGTGAAGCCTCATTCTCTGCTATGACATGCAGACTAATTCTCTGCTGACATGAAGACAGATTCTCTGTTACGGGACCTCTCTCCTCTGCCTGGGTGCCGGGGCCTAAATATCTGAGAATGGACTGTTCCAGTGGTGGGTGACGGGAAGCCAGATTCTCTGCTATGGAACCTCTCTCCAATTGATTTTGGTTAATTTTTATTTATTTAATTTTTATTTTAATTCATTTCCCTATCCACATTTGTTTGCAGGGGATTTACCTACATGTTGCTGCCTTTTGCAGCCCTCTAGCTCTTTCCTGGGCTGTTTTACAGCCTTTTTAGTGCCGAAAAGTTCGGGTCCCCATTGACTTCAATGGGGTTCGGGTTCGGGACGAAGTTCGGATCGGGTTCGGATCCCGAACCCGAACATTTCCGGGATGTTCGGCCGAACTTCTCGAACCCGAACATCCAGGTGTTCGCTCAACTCTATTTAGAGGTTTAGCTCAGCAGCAGACCCTCATCCCTAAATTTTTAGATGGTCAGATCACTTGGCAGCAGGCCCTCGCCCATAAAATGTTTGAGATGGGCAGTTCGGCAGAAGGTCCTCGCCCACAAAATTTTTTAGATGGTCTGCTTCGCAGCATGCACTCGCCCATAAAATTTGTTAGATGGTCAGCTCGGCAGCAAGCCCTCACCCACAATTTTTTTTAGATGGTGAGCTCAGCAGCAGGCCCTCACCCCTAATGTTTTAGAGGGCCACCAGCAAGCCATCAATCATAATTTTTCAATGGTGTATATGATGCCCTCCTTTTTTGGCAGCCCTTTCCCTTAGTGCATAGGCTTTATAAGTGTAGGAGTCCCACTACCTGAACAATTGTACCACAATTTGAATGCCCTCCTTTATGTGAAAAACAGGTTGTATCGGGGTGCCTCTTTCTTGCATTTTTTGGAAGCACTTACACTTTATATACAAGTAAATATACAGGAAAGTATGTTTCCTAATAATTTTTCCTCTAAAATGTTATCTTTAGTTAGTTTGGTGCATATTATTGTCAGTCTTGCGTACTACTCGACAACATCGTTCCCAGCAGCGACCTGGTAGTCCAAGATGCATCCAAACATCCTCCCCATGCTATTACTAAACCATTTCAGTGGTGTTTACTCCAATTTCTGACCTTTTCTTATGAGCCAGACACCCTCCCCTCTTCAGAGCTGGGGTGCCTGGTTTAATACTCGGGTTCTCCCATTGACTTCCATTGTGATCAGGTGCTCGGAAGAACACCCAAGTATCCTGAGGTGTTCTACTCAAGCCCCCGAGCACTCGAGCACTTTGATGCTCGACCAAGACTAGAATCAGGTCATAGTTGGAAATATGGGTTTGAGTATTCTGACAGATTGGGTGAGGAAGTGGTATGCATAGTTTTGTATTTTCTAGCCAATCCATTTTCTAGCCAATACAATTATTTTCTATGGACCAACGTTCCATTAGTATGAGACTGCATTACTGGGAATATGCATAACTTCTTCCTGACAGAGTGATATTCAAATTTTTTATTTTTTTTTAAACCCCCCCCCCCCTTCCCCCTTCACCCTGTCCCCTTAGGAGCAATAACATATTTTTTCCCATGTATTCACTATTATATTATCTGTTTATATAGGTGTAATAAAAAATAAATAAAAAAAATGGAACAATTTTCTTTCATAAAAAGTATCTTGCAAAACAGTTTAATACATGAGAGATGCCTTTTCTGAAGATTACATGATAATTACACTTCAAGTTGCCAGGCAACTCTAATTGCCATGTGATTTGTACTTTTACATCTCTTGATAACATGAGGCAGAAATAATCATGTACTTGTGTGCACATAATTATATAGAGTATACCATGCAATTATATGATTACCATGGATAAAAACTAGTATGACGTGATCAAGCGATTGTATTAAAAAAATAAAATGGCTTAAAGGAAATAAAAAATAAACCCTTAAAGACAAAATTTTTGATATTTTTCATTTTCTATAATGGCAAACATTTCCAACTGCATATAACAAGAAATGGAAGATGACACAAGCGAAGACTGAACATGTAGGCCGATGTTAAAGGGTATATTTTGAAATTGAAATAATGCATTTGATTGTACTATATATTTTTATATATATTTTTATGTTTAATTCTAGTTTGCTTTTAATTTCCTTTGTGTGACAAAGTCAACATTTTTCAAATAGAAAAGGTTGTCTCATGAAGACAAACCCTGCAATGTGCTAATAGGACACATGGATATCATACATGCAGGGCCGTCTTTAATATTGATTGGACCCTGGGCAAAAATTTACTTGGGCCCCCTGGATCCCGCCTTCCCACACCTTAGCAGGCAATCACGCCCTCCACCACAACACACACAACACACACACAAAAAATCCACACATCTGGTAGAGTCCAGTGAATGACTGTAAGTACTTCCAGTTCTGAAGACTCCAGCGGCTCAGGATCAGTGCTCTGGGCAGTTGGGCTCAGGCTGAAAGTGGGCACCGCTCTGCAGGAAGGAGACCAGGGCTCGGCTCACCCTAGTGTTACAGTGCACCCCAGCACCCCACAGTATGCAGTATAGCACCCTATAGTATACAGCACCACACAGTATGCAGTTTAGCACCCCACACTATACAGTACCCCACAGTATATAGTAGAGCAGAATAGCAGCCCACAGTATACAGCACCTCACGGTATACACCTCACTGTATACAGCACCCCAAACTATACACGATACAGCCCCCCACACTATACAGTACAGCAGTATAGCACTCCACACTATACCGCACCCACAGTATACAGCCCCCCACATTATACAGTACAGCAGTATAGCACTCCCCCCCACTATACAGGCCCCCCCACACTATACAGGCCCCCCACAGTATACAGATCACCACACAGTATACAGTCCACCCCCCCCCACAGTATACAGCCCACCACACAATATACAGCCCATTACACAATATATAGCCCACCACACAATATACAGCCCACCACACAGTATACAGCAACCCACTATACAGTAGTTTACAGTATATTAACATAACAGCCCCTGTCACCTTTTTCTGATGTAATCTTTACACAAAAAAGCTCCACAGTTAACTTCTGCAACACTCCACAGGACCTGTGATGACCTCATAGCCATGTGACCAGTAATTGCTAGGTTACTGGTCACATGGTAATGATGTCATTAAGGTCCTAGATCAAAACTCATTAAGGTCCTAGAATTAAGATCATTAACACAGTACGATCATGATGCCTGTGTAGCCGACAGCCTGACACCCGGGGCAGTAGCTAGCAGGGCTCAAGAGGCAGCTGCCTTGGGCCCCCCAGGAGCAACTGGGCCCAGGGCAGCTGCCCCTTTTGCCCCTTGGTAAAGACGGCCCTGCTCTCATCCAGACGTCATCTCTTTCAGGGAAGACCCTGGATTTTTCAACAAGATAATGCCAGACCACATTCTGCATCAATCACAACATCATGGCTGCGTAGGAGAAGGATCCGGGTACTGAAATGGCCAGTCTGCAGTCCAGATCTTTCACCTATAGAGAACATTTGGCGCATCATAAAGAGGAAGGTGCAACAAAGAAGGCCCAAGACGATTGAACAGTTAGAGGCCTGTATTAGACAAGAATGGGAGAGCATTCCTATTTCTAAACTTGAGAAAGTGGTCTCCTCGGTCCCCAGACGTCTGTTGAGTGTTGTAAGAAGAAGGGGAAATGCCACACAGTGGTGAAAATGGCCTTGTCCCAACTTTTTGGGGGATTTGTTGACATCATGAAATTCTGATTCAACATATTTTTCCCTTAAAATTGTACATTTTCTCAGTTTAAACTTTTGTTCCGTGATTTATGTTCTATTCTGAATAAAATATTAGAAGATGGCACCTCCACATCATTGCATTCAGTTTTTATTCACGATTTGTATAGTGTCCCAACTTTTTGGGAATCCGGTTTGTAATTGTTGATTTTGAAAAGCCTTTGAAACATATGAAGTGCGTGTAATTATATTTCACTACATCACAGAAACAACTGAAACAAAGATCTAAAAGCAGTTTAGCAGCAAACTTTGTGAAAACTAATATTTGTGTCATTCTCAAAACTTTTGGCCACAACTGTATATTAGAAATATTTGTGAATTAGCGAAGTTGCGATTCATATTTGCTATTCGAATATTCACGCTCAACACTAATATACACACACATAAACATCACACACATATATGCAAACATATAACATACATAACACATATATTCATGGACCTAGATACATATTGCTCATATAAATACATTCTCTGCCAACAGTGCTGATGACTGGATCAAGTTAGACAGTAAAAAAAAGGAGAACGGACAAGAGATGAAGAAGAAAGACTGAAACTGCAAAGACTCACATTCTCTCCATTGTGAAAGAAATTAAGTGGTTAATGAACATGAATTGTGTTAATTGTACCTAATTGTTAATATTCTCCATCATAAGTCTTTATGCTTAAATCTGTGTTTGCAAACATCTACTTATGAGTAGAGTTGAGCGAACACCTGGATGTTCGGGTTCGAGAAGTTCGGCCGAACATCCCGGAAATGTTCGGGTTCGGGATCCGAACCCGATCCGAACTTCGTCCCGAACCCGAACCCCATTGAAGTCAATGGGGACCCGAACTTTTCGGCACTAAAAAGGCTGTAAAACAGCCCAGGAAAGAGCTAGAGGGCTGCAAAAGGCAGCAACATGTAGGTAAATCCCCTGCAAACAAATGTGGATAGGGAAATGAATTAAAATAAAAATTAAATAAATAAAAATTAACCAAAATCAATTGGAGAGAGGTTCCATAGCAGAGAATCTGGCTTCCCGTCACCCACCACTGGAACAGTCCATTCTCAGATATTTAGGCCCCGGCACCCAGGCAGAGGAGAGAGGTCCCGTAACAGAGAATCTGTCTTCATGTCAGCAGAGAATTAGTCTGCATGTCATAGCAGAGAATGAGGCTTCACGTCAGCCACCACTGCAACAGTCCATTGGCATATATTTAGGCCCAGCACCCAGGCAGAGGAGGGAGGTCCCGTAACAGAGAATCTGTCTTCATGTCAGCAGAGAATTAGTCTGCATGTCATAGCAGAGAATGAGGCTTCACGTCAGCCACCACTGCAACAGTCCATTGGCATATATTTAGGCCCAGCACACACACAGGCAGAGGAGAGAGGTCCCGTAACAGAGAATCTGGCTTCATGTCAGCAGAGAATCAGTCTGCATGTCATAGCAGAGAATGAGGCTTCACGTCAGCCACCACTGCAACAGTCCATTGGCATATATTTAGGCCCAGCACCCAGGCAGAGGAGGGAGGTCCCGTAACAGAGAATCTGTCTTCATGTCAGCAGAGAATTAGTCTGCATGTCATAGCAGAGAATGAGGCTTCACGTCAGCCACCACTGCAACAGTCCATTGGCATATATTTAGGCCCAGCACACACACAGGCAGAGGAGAGAGGTCCCGTAACAGAGAATCTGGCTTCATGTCAGCAGAGAATCAGTCTGCATGTCATAGCAGAGAATGAGGCTTCACGTCAGCCACCACTGCAACAGTCCATTGGCATATATTTAGGCCCAGCACACACACAGGCAGAGGAGAGAGGTCCCGTAACAGAGAATCTGGCTTCATGTCAGCAGAGAATCAGTCTGCATGTCATAGCAGAGAATGAGGCTTCACGTCAGCCACCACTGCAACAGTCCATTGGCATATATTTAGGCCCAGCACCCAGGCAGAGGAGAGAGGTCCCGTAACAGACAATCTGGCTTCATGTCAGCAGAGAATTAGTCTGCATGTCATAGCAGAGAATCAGGCTTCATGTCAGCCACCACTGCAACAGTCCATTGGCATATATTTAGGCCTAGCACACAGGCAGAGGAGAGGTTCATTCAACTTTGGGTAGCATCGCAATATAATGGTAAAATGAAAATAAAAATAGGATTGAATGAGGAAGTGCCCTGGAGTCCAATAATATATGGTTATGGGGAGGTAGTTAATGTCTAATCTGGACAAGGGACGGACAGGTCCTGTGGGATCCATGCCTGGTTCATTTTTATGAACGTCAGCTTGTCCACATTGGCTGTAGACAGGCGGCTGCGTTTGTCTGTAATGACGCCCCCTGCCGTGCTGAATACACGTTCAGACAAAACGCTGGCTGCCGGGCAGGCCAGCACCTCCAAGGCATAAAAGGCTAGCTCTGGCCACGTGGACAATTTAGAGACCCAGAAGTTGAATGGGGCCGAACCATCAGTCAGTACGTGGAGGGGTGTGCACACGTACTGTTCCACCATGTTAGTAAAATGTTGCCTCCTGCTAACACGTTGCGTATCAGGTGGTGGTGCAGTTAGCTGTGGCGTGTTGACAAAAGTTTTCCACATCTCTGCCATGCTAACCCTGCCCTCAGAGGAGCTGGCCGTGACACAGCTGCCTTGGCGACCTCTTGCTCCTCCTCTGCCTTGGCCTTGGGCTTCCACTTGTTCCCCTGTGACATTTGGGAATGCTCTCAGTAGCGCGTCTACCAACGTGCGCTTGTACTCGCGCATCTTCCTATCACGCTCCAGTGCAGGAAGTAAGGTGGGCACATTGTCTTTGTAGCGTGGATCCAGCAGGGTGGCAACCCAGTAGTCCGCACAGGTTAAAATGTGGGCAACTCTGCTGTCGTTGCGCAGGCACTGCAGCATGTAGTCGCTCATGTGTGCCAGGCTGCCCAGGGGTAAGGACAAGCTGTCCTCTGTGGGAGGCGTATCGTCATCGTCCTGCCTTTCCCCCCAGCCACGCACCAGTGATGGACCCGAGCTGCGTTGGGTGCCACCCCGCTGTGACCATGCTTCATCCTCATCCTCCTCCACCTCCTCCTCATCCTCGTCCTCCTCGTCCTCCAGTAGTGGGCCCTGGCTGGCCACATTTGTACCTGGCCTCTGCTGTTGCAAAAAACCTCCCTCTGAGTCACTTCGAAGAGACTGGCCTGAAAGTGCTAAAAATGACCCCTCTTCCTCATCCTCCTCCTCCTCCTCCTGGGCCACCTCCTGTTCCATCATCGCCCTAAGTGTTTTCTCAAGGAGACATAGAAGTGGTATTGTAACGCTGATAACGGTGTCATCGCCACTGGCCATGTTGGTGGAGTACTCGAAACAGCGCAACAGGGCACACAGGTCTCGCATGGAGGCCCAGTCATTGGTGGTGAAGTGGTGCTGTTCTGTAGTGCGACTGACCCGTGCGTGCTGCAGCTGAAACTCCACTATGGCCTGCTGCTGCTCGCACAGTCTGTCCAGCATGTGCAAGGTGGAGTTCCACCTGGTGGGCACGTCGCATATGAGGCGGTGAGCGGGAAGGCCGAAGTTACGCTGTAGCGCAGACAGGCGAGCAGCAGCAGGATGTGAACGCCGGAAGCGCGAACAGACGGCCCGCACTTTATGCAGCAGCTCTGACATGTCGGGGTAGTTGTGAATGAACTTCTGCACCACCAAATTCAGCACATGCGCCAAGCAAGGGATGTGCGTCAAATTGGCTAGTCCCAGAGCTGCAACGAGATTTCGCCCATTATCACACACCACCAGGCCGGGCTTGAGGCTCACCGGCAGCAACCACTCGTCGGTCTGTTGTTCTATACCCCGCCACAACTCCTGTGCGGTGTGGGGCCTGTCCCCCAAACATATGAGTTTCAGAATGGCCTGCTGACGTTTACCCCGGGCTGTGCTGAAGTTGGTGGTGAAGGTGTGTGGCTGACTGGATGAGCAGGTGGAAGAAGAGGAGGAGGAAGCCGAGAAGGAGGAGGTGGCAACAGGAGGCAAAGAATGTTGCCCTGCGATCCTTGGCGGCGGAAGGACGTGCGCCAAACAGCTCTCCGCCTGGGGCCCAGCTGCCACTACATTTACCCAGTGTGCAGTTAGGGAGATATAGCGTCCCTGGCCGTGCTTACTGGTCCACGTATCTGTGGTTAGGTGGACCTTGCTACAGATGGCGTTGCGCAGTGCACACTTGATTTTATCGGATACTTGGTTGTGCAGGGAAGGCACGGCTCTCTTGGAGAAGTAGTGCCGGCTGGGAACAACATACTGTGGGACAGCAAGCGACATGAGCTGTTTGAAGCTGTCTGTGTCCACCAGCCTAAATGACAGCATTTCATAGGCCAGTAGTTTAGAAATGCTGGCATTCAGGGCCAGGGATCGAGGGTGGCTAGGTGGGAATTTACGCTTTCTATCAAATGTTTGTGAGATGGAGAGCTGAACGCTGGCGTGTGACATGGTTGAGACGCTTGGTGACGGAGGTGGTGGTGGTGGTGTTGGTGGTACATCCCCTGTTTGCTGGGCGGCAGGTGCCAACGTTCCTCCAGAGGCGGAGGAAGAGGCCGAGGCGGCAGCAGCAGAATAGGCCGAGGCGGCAGCAGCAGAAGAGGTAGCAGGGGGAGCCTGAGTGACTTCCTTGGTTTTAAGGTGTTTACTCCACTGCAGTTCATGCTTTGCATGCAGGTGCCTGGTCATGCAGGTTGTGCTCAGGTTCAGAACGTTAATGCCTCGCTTCAGGCTCTGATGGCACAGCGTGCAAACCACTCGGGTCTTGTCGTCAGCACATTGTTTGAAGAAGTGCCATGCCAGGGAACTCCTTGAAGCTGCCTTTGGGGTGCTCGGTCCCAGATGGCGGCGGTCAGTAGCAGGCGGAGTCTCTTGGCGGCGGGTGTTCTGCTTTTGCCCACTGCTCCCTCTTTTGCTACGCTGTTGGCTCGGTCTCACCACTGCCTCTTCCTCCGAACTGTGAAAGTCAGTGGCACGACCTTCATTCCATGTGGGGTCTAGGACCTCATCGTCCCCTGCATCGTCTTCCACCCAGTCTTGATCCCTGACCTCCTGTTCAGTCTGCACACTGCAGAAAGACGCAGCAGTTGGCACCTGTGTTTCGTCATCATCAGAGACATGCTGAGGTGGTATTCCCATGTCCTCATCATCAGGAAACATAAGTGGTTGTGCGTCAGTGCATTCTATGTCTTTCACCGCTGGGGAAGGGCTAGGTGGATGCCCTTGGGAAACCCTGCCAGCGGAGTCTTCAAACAGCATAAGAGACTGCTGCATAACTTGAGGCTGAGACAGTTTCCCTGGTATGCATGGGGGTGATGTGACAGACTGATGGGGTTGGTTTTCAGGCGCCATCTGTGCGCTTTCTGCAGAAGACTGGGTGGGAGATAATGTGAACGTGCTGGATCCACTGTCGGCCACCCAATTGACTAATGCCTGTACCTGCTCAGGCCTTACCATCCTTAGAACGGCATTGGGCCCCACCATATATCGCTGTAAATTCTGGCGGCTACTGGGACCTGAAGTAGTTGGTACACTAGGACGTGTGGATGTGGCAGAACGGCCACGTCCTCTCCCAGCACCAGAGGGTCCACTAACACCACCACGACCATGTCCACGTCCGCGTCCCTTACTAGATGTTTTTCTCATTGTTATGGTTCACCACAACAACAAATATATTATTTGGCCCAATGTATTGTATTCAAATTCAGCGGGATATAAATTTGAGGCCTAGTATTTAGGCGCTGGGTGACCGGTATGGATTTAGTGACAGAATTAGACTTGGAAATGCACAGAAGCGTGTGTGTGTGAAGTTATTCTGAATGACCCAATGTGCACCTTGAATATTATATACCCTTTTAGGGATAGATTTCAAATAGCTCTGATATAGCAGAAACCACTAAATTATGAAATTGCTAAATTGGGAATTGTACTTCAACCCAGAACAAAAAATGTGCTTTGACGGACACTAAATATCTTGCCCAGCAACAACAGTACACCGGTGGGTAACGAGAGATTTAGAGGGAATTAAATTTGAGGCCTAGTATTTAGGCGCTGGGTCACCGGTATGGATTTAGTGACAGAATTAGACTTGGAAATACACAGTAGCGGGTGTGTGTGAAGTTATTCTGAATGACCCTATGTGCACCTTCAATATTATATACCCTTTTTGGGATAGATTTCAAATAGCTCTGATATAGCAGGAACCACTAAATTATGAAATTGCTAAATTGGGAATTGTACTTCAACCCAGAACAAAAAATGTGCTTTGACGGGCACTAAATAACTTTCCCAGCTACAACAGGACAACGGTAACGAGAGATTTAGAGGGATTTAAATTTGAGGCCTAGTATTTAGGCGCTGGGTGACAGGTATGGGTTTAGTGACAGAATTAGACTTGGAAATACACAGTAGCGGGTGTGTGTGAAGTTATTCTGAATGACCCTATGTGCACCTTCAATATTATATACCCTTTTTGGGATAGATTTCAAATAGCTCTGATATAGCAGAAACCACTAAATTATGAAATTGCTAAATTGGGAATTGTACTTCAACCCAGAACAAAAAATGTGCTTTGACGGACACTAAATATCTTGCCCAGCAACAACAGTACAGCGGTGGGTAACGAGAGATTTAGAGGGAATTAAATTTGAGGCCTAGTATTTAGGCGCTGGGTCACCGGTATGGATTTAGTGACAGAATTAGACTTGGAAATACACAGTAGCGGGTGTGTGTGAAGTTACTCTGAATGACCCTATGTGCACCTTCAATATTATATACCCTTTTTGGGATAGATTTCAAAGAGCTCTGATATAGCAGGAACCACTAAATTATGAAATTGCTAAATTGGGAATTGTATTTCAACCCAGAACAAGAAATGTGCTTGAACGGACACTAAATAACTCGCCCAGCTACAGCACTAGGGACAGATTTAGCTGGATATAAATTTGAGGCCTAGTATTTAGGCGCTGGGTGACAGGTATGGGTTTAGTGACAGAATTAGACTTGGAAATACACAGTAGCGGGTGTGTGTGAAGTTATTCTGAATGACCCTATGTGCACCTTCAATATTATATACCCTTTTAGGGATAGATTTCAAATAGCTCTGATATAGCAGAAACCACTAAATTATGAAATTGCTAAATTGGGAATTGTACTTCAACCCAGAACAAAAAATGTGCTTTGACGGACACTAAATATCTTGCCCAGCAACAACAGTACAGCGGTGGGTAACGAGAGATTTAGAGGGAATTAAATTTGAGGCCTAGTATTTAGGCGCTGGGTCACCGGTATGGATTTAGTGACAGAATTAGACTTGGAAATACACAGTAGCGGGTGTGTGTGAAGTTATTCTGAATGACCCTATGTGCACCTTCAATATTATATACCCTTTTTGGGATAGATTTCAAATAGCTCTGATATAGCAGGAACCACTAAATTATGAAATTGCTAAATTGGGAATTGTACTTCAACCCAGAACAAAAAATGTGCTTTGACGGGCACTAAATAACTTTCCCAGCTACAACAGGACAACGGTAACGAGAGATTTAGAGGGATTTAAATTTGAGGCCTAGTATTTAGGCGCTGGGTGACAGGTATGGGTTTAGTGACAGAATTAGACTTGGAAATACACAGTAGCGGGTGTGTGTGAAGTTATTCTGAATGACCCTATGTGCACCTTCAATATTATATACCCTTTTTGGGATAGATTTCAAATAGCTCTGATATAGCAGAAACCACTAAATTATGAAATTGCTAAATTGGGAATTGTACTTCAACCCAGAACAAAAAATGTGCTTTGACGGACACTAAATATCTTGCCCAGCAACAACAGTACACCGGTGGGTAACGAGAGATTTAGAGGGAATTAAATTTGAGGCCTAGTATTTAGGCGCTGGGTCACCGGTATGGATTTAGTGACAGAATTAGACTTGGAAATACACAGTAGCGGGTGTGTGTGAAGTTATTCTGAATGACCCTATGTGCACCTTCAATATTATATACCCTTTTTGGGATAGATTTCAAATAGCTCTGATATAGCAGGAACCACTAAATTATGAAATTGCTAAATTGGGAATTGTACTTCAACCCAGAACAAAAAATGTGCTTTGACGGGCACTAAATAACTTTCCCAGCTACAACAGGACAACGGTAACGAGAGATTTAGAGGGATTTAAATTTGAGGCCTAGTATTTAGGCGCTGGGTGACAGGTATGGGTTTAGTGACAGAATTAGACTTGGAAATACACAGTAGCGGGTGTGTGTGAAGTTATTCTGAATGACCCTATGTGCACCTTCAATATTATATACCCTTTTTGGGATAGATTTCAAATAGCTCTGATATAGCAGAAACCACTAAATTATGAAATTGCTAAATTGGGAATTGTACTTCAACCCAGAACAAAAAATGTGCTTTGACGGACACTAAATATCTTGCCCAGCAACAACAGTACAGCGGTGGGTAACGAGAGATTTAGAGGGAATTAAATTTGAGGCCTAGTATTTAGGCGCTGGGTCACCGGTATGGATTTAGTGACAGAATTAGACTTGGAAATACACAGTAGCGGGTGTGTGTGAAGTTACTCTGAATGACCCTATGTGCACCTTCAATATTATATACCCTTTTTGGGATAGATTTCAAAGAGCTCTGATATAGCAGGAACCACTAAATTATGAAATTGCTAAATTGGGAATTGTATTTCAACCCAGAACAAGAAATGTGCTTGAACGGACACTAAATAACTCGCCCAGCTACAGCACTAGGGACAGATTTAGCTGGATATAAATTTGAGGCCTAGTATTTAGGCGCTGGGTGACCGGTATGGATTTAGTGACAGAATTAGACTGGGATATGGCCAAAAAATGAACAGACTATTGCTGGTTAAATGCACTTGGTGTGACAGCTTCACCCTGATGTAGGCTTTAGCCAAAAAACAACCACACCATTGAGGGTTAAATGCACTTGGTGACAGGCGCAGCTTGCCCCTGATTTTGTATATGGCCAAAAAATGAACAGACTATTGCTGGTTAAATGCACTTGGTGTGACAGCTTCACCCTGATGTAGGCTTTAGCCAAAAAACAACCACACCATTGAGGGTTAAATGCACTTGGTGACAGGCGCAGCTTGCCCCTGATTTTGTATATGGCCAAAAAATGAACAGACTATTGCTGGTTAAATGCACTTGGTGTGACAGCTTCACCCTGATGTAGGCTTTAGCCAAAAAACAACCACACCATTGAGGGTTAAATGCACTTGGTGACAGGCGCAGCTTGCCCCTGATTTTGTATATGGCCAAAAAATGAACAGACTATTGCTGGTTAAATGCACTTGGTGTCACAGCTTCACCCTGATGTAGGCTTTAGCCAAAAAACAACCACACCATTGAGGGTTAAATGCACTTGGTCGCAGCTTGTGCTGGCGCACCACAAGACACAAAATGGCCGCCGATCACCCCAGAAAAATGAGACTGACAAACGGTCTGTGCAGCCTAAAAACAGTGAGCAATTGAGGATCAGCAGCTCAATGATCCACAGCTGCAGATCGATCAGTTAATCAAGTCCTTTGGAGGAGTTAATCTGCCTAATCTCGCCCTACTGTCGCAGCCGCAACCTCTCCCTACGCTAATCAGAGCAGAGTGACGGGCGGCGCTATGTGACTCCAGCTTAAATAGAGGCTGGGTCACATGGTGCTCTGGCCAATCACAGCCATGCCAATAGTAGGCATGGCTGTGATGGCCTCTTGGGGCAAGTAGTATGACGCTTGTTGATTGGCTGCTTTGCAGCCTTTCAAAAAGCGCCAAGAAAGCGTCACAAAAGCGCGAAGAAAGCGACGAACACCGAACCCGAACCCGGACTTTTACGAAAATGTCCGGGTTCGGGTCCGTGTCACGGACACCCCAAAATTCGGTACGAACCCGAACTATACAGTTCGAGTTCGCTCATCCCTACTTATGAGTCATAAAAAGCATGATTTTTTACAGACTGTAAGGAAAGAGGAACCGATGAAGTCAGAAATGTTTTAATATATGTGTTAAGCATTTTGTCTACTTCCTCCATATGTTTAATTATAAGTATATAGCCTGTGTTTTCCGCATCGCTATGTTGACCTTATTTCCAGCAGTCTTCTTTTTACTTTATTTCGTTTTGTAGTTTTGATATAAAAGGTAGACTATGACGTGGGTAGGGGGCGGAACCGCTTGCCGGGCTGTGGGAGGCAATTTTTTTAGGATCAGGAGGCGTTCTTGGGCACTGCAGGGGGGCGTCACTGGGCACCGGAGAGTGAAAAAAACACCCCTCTGGGCACCTTGGAGCCTCATTAGCATAACATAAAAAGCACTTTTATATCAAAACTACAAAACAAAATAAAGTAAAAAGAAGACTGCTAGAAATAAGGTACTTTAGTCAACATAGCGATGGTGCCAGCTTAAAATGGTAAAAGCAGGTTCCCTTTAAGGTTGTTTTTTATATTAGTTTGTCAAAATCTGGATTTGCTTTGTGAGCTAGCACCTTTATAATATATGTGGCATGAGTGTAATGTGATTTACACCTTTAGGTATAAAAGTAGACTAAGGGTCTGCCTGGCGTAGGTTGCGACTTTATTATGACTTTTGCAAAATGACTTTTCTATGGCTTTTGCAAAAGTCGCACATAGTAAATAAGTTACAATCCAGGTCTAATCTCACTTTTAGTTCTTAAACATAGACCACTGTAAAAGTGGTCACTACCTGTTGCAAAAATGTTGCTGTTGCCATTTAAATGTTACAGTTGCCATTACTTTTTAGACCACAAAACTGATGTATTTCATTTCATAATAGTATTTTGATTTTTATTCTGTGATGCCAATTTTTCCATTAAATTTATAGAATCTTTTGGAAAAAAAGATTTACATATATTTTTCGTTTTTATGGGAGCTCCAGTGCATATTTTTATGTGTGAAAAGTGTGCGATGTCCAATGGGCCATTTTCTTGTCGGTTTGATGATTGTATTGTTATATTTTATACATTGTAGATCTATATATATATATATATATATATATATATATATATATACACATTATAAATAGTTAGAACTGACTAAAAAAGAGAAGTTACATTTTGATAGATGATGGGGGATGTGATGACAATTGCTGTAGAGCTTGAGAATTGGATGGCGGCATATATAATACAAAGACGTCCCTTCTGTTACTCCCTAGAAATGAACAACACTATACAGTATGCCATACCAGTAGGAAAAAAAACTTTATTTTATTAGATTTTAACAGTTGAGTGGTTTTTTTTTGGTAGTGTTGGGTAAAATATTGCCAAGTGAGAACAATAATATTGGGTAATATTGATTTCCAATGGGCTTGTTTTAAAAATGTGTTTGATATGGTAATTAGACAATTGTGTATTTATGAAGGTCTGCACACAAAATTAACAAATGGTATGTGATTAATTCAGAATATGCTGTTCATGAGATAAAGCAAAGTCTAAACTTAATGGTCCCGCACACAATGAATGAAATGCTTAAACAGACCATTGCTAAACATATGTCTACTGAGTATGATATTTTCTTTAGTGATCATGAAACGTCACTCCTTGCATCTTTCAATTTGATTTTCAGATGCTCTACTACATTATACTGTAACTTCTTCACAGGGTCCAGGGTGCAATAAAGAAGGAAGGAGACCAGACACTGGATGAGGGGACAAAGCACTTCAAGTCAACAAAACTAATTTTTGCATTATGGATGGGTTACAAGAGTACTTTAAGGTTCATGACTGTTTAGATGTCATGAAGGGTTAAATGCAAATGATGGAGGAAGTAAATTCAGATCCAATTGATAACTGTTTCAAAATATTGAGTTTGTGGTGGTTTTGAAGATACCAGATCACAAATCACACAAGACAATATATGCTGTCAGTACCCAAACTGATTTTGTCAAGTAAAAACCATTTCTTCCAGCAATATTAGTAAAGGAGGTAGAGCTAAAGGCATTCATTGAGGCTTGTAGGATGGGTAAAGAAAAAATAACTAACATTTATGCAGATTCCAGTTATACCTTTGGTACTTTCCATGATTATGGCAGAGATTTAGTTGGATCCATGGAGAAGCTCATTAAGATTTCTAGGTGTGAGAGAGTTTATTCTATGCTCTGATACTACCCAGAAGCAAGAGACAACAGGTTGGCAGATCAGGGTGCTAAAACAGCAGACCTCCTGCCATAACCTGAAGTCAAATTCAAGGTCTACGTGATTTGGCTAGACCAGGGCCAGTAGACCTCAAAAGTGAAAGTAAGGAGTGAAGACAAGCTCTGGAGGGTAGTTAAAACTTTTCTTTTCCAAGTGCACTCTACCTGTTGATGATGAATTCAGCACATTGGTCAGACTCAAAACGTGTCTAGAGAGAATGTGTTATTTGTAACTTCAGTGGTAGGTGTTCCGTGGTTTCCACAATGCTGTCACAAGGTTTGTCCAAGGCTGCATTATGTATACCTATAATAATCTTGGGAGAACCGTGAGAGTTCCAAGAAAGTATATGCACAGGCCATCTTAACCATTTTAGACACTGCAGTTGGGCTACATTAGGTGCAACTAACCACTCCAACAATGGAGATGCTTGATCCCAAATCCACCTATATATATATACATCAACAAATAAATGCATACACTCCATTAATTGCAAATATATCTCTAGTTGCATCTCTAGTTTAAAGGAATCACTATTCAAGTTTTCATTTTCTGCATCGATAAGGTTTTAAAAGTGAAAAGTAAAAATTGCGGCAATCTGATTATTGAAAATAACACATTTCTCTAATTACTATTCCTTACAGGGAAGAAGAAAATTACATAAGCATGAGAAGCATAAAGGTGTCAGGTGAAGGGACAAGCATGTTGCGATTATGTAGGCTACATAAAAATATAGTTGTGAATGAGAAACATACCAAGAGGTTGACAAGATGATAGAGCCAATTCTCAGAAGGACCAGAAACCCTGGCTGGCCCACTTTGCTGAGTTGGTTAAACCCAGCTAACTGGTTCAGAGGTATTGGAGGGGTATGGAATCTTCTCAAGAGGAGTATAGGTGGTCATACCGTATATATATTGGTTTTATATCTGCTTGTTGAAGTGATATTACTTGCAAAGGGAAAAGGAGCTGACATAATGACTAGTTTTGAGAGGTGCAAATTTAAGGATAAATTTAATTTGGCACAAAGCAATTTAATTTAACCTGAAATAGTGCAAAAAAAATAAAAAAATATCATACTTACCTGCTCCATTTGCTCATAACGGGATGGCCACCTCATCTTGCTTGAAGATCTCAGCTGAAATCCTGTGTGCAGTGATGTACAGTATGATGTCACCATGCCGGGCCATCATGATGATGGCATCTCTGGCCAGATGTTCAAGCAAGATGGAGGCAGCCGGCCCGTCGTGAGTAAATTGATCAGGTAAATATGATATTTTGATTTATTTACACTGTGTTATGTACATCAGATGCCATGATCATTTATGAACGTGGTATCTGAGGGATACAATGACAGGGGGTGGTGCAATCGCAGTTCCCTGTCATTGAACCCACTGCTCACAAAGAAATGTGCTTCATGATGAAGTATTTTGTCCTGAAGATAATTTTTTGCTTAAAATTTGGTAAAGCAGACAAATTTTATTTTCCAATACTTCACTCACCTCTAATAATGACAGCTACAGTAAAAAATCACATAGTACATTTGGTATAGGGATCAGGTGTAAGCTATGGTAGGGGTGCACTACTGTGAATTCTATTGGACCTGAATCAGGAGGATAGTATTTTAAATTAGACATAAACACCCTAGGTAATGAAGACTACAAAAAACTTGCTCACCTATGCCTCCTTCACCTCCCAAAGTGAGAACCAACATAAGATCTGCATTGAGGATGTGAGTTCCAGGAGGGTACACCTCAATTAATCAATGGTCAAAAGGCCCTGGTTTAGATAAATCTGTCCAGAATATAATCAATGAGGAAACTCTCTGGGGACAATTAGCAAATTATGTTCAAGAGGAGGAAAATGTGAAAGAAATTAGGTGGCTAATGAACACAAATTGAGCTAATTGTACTTAATTGTTAAAACTTCTCAATTTTAAGTGTTTTTGCTTAAATGTCTGTTTGTCTGCTTACGTCTACTTATGTGTATAAGCCATGAAAAGCCCCTAGGCTACACTAGCCACTGGTATAGCTTTCACTTTGCTATAAGATGTAGATTTCTCAATTATTAAATGTGTGCATGTGCATCATTTTTAATCTTTCCCAATATATATTGAAATTGCCTTCTGATGGATTTCTAAGGATATTTTGCACGCTAAACTTTGAATCTTACTCATGTTCTCTGGAGCACTCTTAATCCATTTTCTTTAATAGGCCTCAAAGAAAATAAATTAGAGTAAGGAAGAAGACAAGATGCTCAGAGTAAACAATCATATTCCATCTTAGAAAATGAAAGATGCTTGTTTGGTTTATTAATAGCTATGAGCTACTGCTCCAAGGGTCTCCAGTCAGAATTTAGTTTGTGTGTGCACTTTGTCTTATATCAAGACACATTAAGTTTCACTTACAAATCACCCCTCCTTTTAATGACAGACATGTATATAGATCTACCTTTAACCTCTTCGGGACCAAGCAATTTTCCATATTTGCATTTAGTTTTTTTTTACTTACCAGAGACATAACTTTAATATTTTTTCTTCAGCATAACCATATGAGGGCTTATTTTTGCGGGACAAGTTGAACTTTCTAATGGTACCATTAAATAATACATTCAGTGTAGTGGGAAGCTATCAATGAATAAGAAATGTGGCATAATTGGAAACAAATGCAATTCCACAAGAGGTTTATCTGTAAAACTGACCCATTCCCTTCATTCTCTGGTCAGTGCAATTATAGCAATACCACATTTTTAGTTTTTCTCAAGTTTTATACTTAACAAAATGAAAACCATTTATTTTTATGTCTATGGAGCTGTAGTTTTTATTCATCCCTTTTGGAGTGTTTGGAGTGTTTTTGAAGGTAATGCGACAAATAAAACGGCAAATCAGCCACACATATGGGTTGATGAATTAGTTGTGTTAGTAAAGGTGTGGGTAAAAAATTGTTATGTTTAGTGTTGAGCAAAGCAAGGATTGGATGCTAAATCCAAAGTTTCTTTCTTCAAAACTTTGGATTAATACTATATGGATATCTGTCTCTGTACAGTATTAAAATTTATAGGCTTCAATGAGCTGAAGTTAGTTATTCGCAAAGTTGTACTTGACTTCATTGAATAACTTCGGTAGTTGATTTTTAAAGTGGAAAACAACTTTAAAACCTGAAATCAAACTTGGGCTTGGTTGCGAGATACCAGTTGGAATCAACTACCAAAGTTATTCAACAAAGTCATGTGCGACTTGGCGACTAACTGACCTCAGCTTATCGGAGCCCATACATTTTAATACTGTACGGTGTCAGATCTCCATACAGTATTAATCCGAAAATTTACTTCAGATGTAGCATCCAAAGTTCTCTTCACCCAACATTATTTATGTAAAAAAATCCATCCTAAATTTCTTAAGGTATTAGATTTACAATTGTAAAACCTCTTAGTGTAGAGCGTATTCTATTCTTTCACCAAGGTATTATTACTTAGCAGTTGTCAGCTGTAACATAAAGAGATTCTGTATTATACAGTAAACACATTTCTCCTCTTAAATGTCAGATTACAGAATGAATTCACTCACAACTTATCACAAAGAAGGCATTTTTTGTAAACATCCTTTTCTTCCACTTTCCTGCACCGCACGCCTTTTTGTACAGTAGATCTAGTAATGTTATGTTGTTTCTAGCCATTAAACTTTTTCATATAGATGTTGCTCTTATGATCCATCTAAGATGCCTGTAGGGATCTCTACAAGTATTTTGAAAGATTAATGAATTAGCTGTTTTTTTATGATAGCATTTCAAAAGAAAAGCCTGCATATGTAATGGGGTTATATCTACAAGCTGAGCCTGAAAATTCTTGCCAGGAGACATTAACTGGAAACTTTATTTTGTGTGGAGTTAAAAGTATTTTGCCTAAAATACTTCTTGAAGGCCAATATAGCAGTATGTTAAGTTTTAAATAGTGAGTCTTTTCATTTTGAAAATCCTCTAAATGCTCATTACTGACTAAATGTAATCCTCTTAGAGGAGAGTGACATATGTGACAGGTTTGCTGCAAAAACTTTAAAAACTGTCTAATTTATCTGAGAGGGACTTGCAGAAATCCATTCCCAGGCCACAGAAACAACCTCTTCCCAAAATAAGGAATTGATTTTTCAGTTGGAGAATTTTCTGCAAACAATTCTGCTGAGTGTGAACTCCCCTTAAACGGCATCTGTCAGCAGAATTATACCTATAACAACGGCTGACCTGTTACTTGTGCGCTTGTCAGATAAAGGCATCTGTGTTGGCCTCATGTTTATATTTTCCCGCATTGCTGAGGGAAATTAAGCTTTAATATGTGCAAATGAGCCTTTAGTAGCAACAAGGGCATTACCATTACACCTAGATCCTCTTCTCTTCCTGCAACTGCTGCACCCTCTCCACTTTGACAGGTCTAGGCAGTGAATACATCATTATGCCTGGCCGTGTCAATCAGAGTAGAGAGGGCGTGGCAGGAGGCCTCTGGCTGCCATGACAACTGCAGTACTTGGCACACTGCAATTGTGTTATTGGGGTGCTAATTAGATAATAGAGGAAGACCTTTCCTTTTGTCTAACCATTCAGATGCCAGAATCACTATTGACTATTGAAATTGAAGGGTTAACCCTTTCCTGGCAATACATGTATGGTGGACGTTTAGTTGGTCTTTATAAATGGCACCTGCTCAAGGGCTAATGTCTCCGATCAGCAATAATGTTGATCACAGATATTTAACCCCCCAAGGATGCCATGGGAAAATGTGACCATGACACAAAAAAAGTTTAAAAAAATATAAAAATTGAAATCACCCACTTTTCTCCAGAATAAAAATAAACTATCAAGAAAATAAACATCATAAACATCACCACATCCCAAAATGCCCATAATATTAAAATATAAAAATATTCTGATGTAACAGGAAAAAAATATCAAAATGGACGATTCACCAATATTTTGTTGCTTCACCTCCCAAAAAATGGTCATATGCACTCCAAATTGGCATCACAAAAAACTACAGATTGTCCCAGAATAAATGAGCTCTGACATAGCTTTGTATGCCTAACTTCAAAAAGAGTTATGGAGGTCACAATATGGTGATGAAAAGTGAAAAATCCCCAAGTTTTATTTTTTTTCAGTATTAAAACACAACAAAAACAATATAAATGTGGTATTGTTGTAATCATAATTACCCAAAGAATGAAGATCATTGGTCAGTTTTACTACACAGGGAATGCATTAACAACAAAAATCATAAAATTATGGCAACATTTATTTTTCTGTTTTAAATTACACACCATTCGGAATTTTTTTTCCAGCCTCCGACTGAAAAAGTAAATGGTGCCATTAGAAAGTTAAACTTTTCCCACAATAAAAAACAAAACAAAAAAACTTTCATATGTCTATGTGGACAAGAATGTTGTGTCTTCAGAAATGGAGGGAGTAAAAAACGGAAATGCAAAAATGGAAAATTGCAATGTCTTGAAGGGGTTAGACTGCCGGGATTGGTGTTATCTCTGATCCCAACAGTGAGAGCAGAGTGCTACCTGTACATTAAAGCTAGCACCCACCATTGATAGCGTAGACACAGCTTCTGTGCCATACTATTATGGTGCTTTGTGTTGATGAGGTACTTAATAGTCTCTGAAGAGACTGGAAAGAGGTAAAATTGCTATTTTGAATGCTTTCATAGGTGTAGTTTTTTTAAAATATGTAATTTATGGAGGTCCTCTAATATATAAGCCCCTCAAAACCATTTTAGAACTGAATTTGTCCCTATAATAATATTTGGGGTCATTTATGAACCCTAGTGTTACTAACCCTATGCGGTGGTGGTGTATCCGCTGAAGTTATGAAGAGGCACCAGCCTCTACATTACTTTGGTGCATCCACCACCGGTCTAAATGTATGCCAGCTTTCTTGTCTTATAATTAGATCATTTTCTACACCTAAAACAGGCATACCAAATAATAAATGAGACAGACATGCCGGCCCTTCCCTTCCTTTTTAGACCTGACATGTGCGGGAAAAAGTGGCAGATTGTGAGGCAAATACGGTATCCTTTGTGATGCAATCTGCCTCAGAGATACGCCAAAATAGGCCATTATTCTTTCTGTGAATTTTAGATTTTTTTTTTTAAATCAACATAAAACCTACCAACCAAAATATATTAGGGTGCAGCCCCATTTTTCAAATATATGTGACCTTAGATGGTAATACATTTGGAACACATTTTTCTCTTCTAGTGTATATGACTTGTGATGTCAGTGACTGGTCTGCAGCTGTCATGGGACCTGCTGCTTCCAAGGCAAGGTACTGGAAGTGGGGAAGATGCCAGAAATAGTGTGACCCCGAATAGGTGAGTTGTTTTTTTTTTCTACTGGGCCAATGGTTGTGGTAACCATTAGGGTTGCCAGATCCTAGTCTTGAAACACCTGTAGGTTTAAAAGGGCCATTACTATAGAAAGTAGCTAGGGACATTGCATATTGCATAACCTTTCATTTAACAAAGAACACATTTTATTTGCTGAAATCTGAATAATCGACTAAATGTGTAGATCTGCTTTTAAAATTCTGCAGAATCTGGCTGCTTCGGTTGCTAAATGTCTTTGTGAATAACTTTTTGTAATGCATTAGCATTTTTAAAATAGGTTCTCTGAATAATCAGCCAATTGTGAACAACTCATGTTCGTATACACAAATGTCTTGTTGCACATAATAAATTATCTTCTCAGTGTTGTCCCTGCAGTCCTGTATTTCGTTAGCAGAATGATTTTAATTGACACAAATATAAAATGGTTGTCACTGTTCCTTTCTATTAAGACCAATTACCCTGCATCATGGATACATATCTAATAATTGTAGTGCATGGTCAGTTTCCTCTTGAATGCTAAATGGAAAAATAAAGATAAAAAAACACTCTAGGCAGAATTATATTAACCTAGAGGGAATAATGTATTTACTAAGGGACTTAAAGCAATCATAGCTTATGAAAATATCAATATAATGGCCAGATAGCGAGAAAAATACAAGGCTGAGCACATTTATACAGGTCACAGAGCTACAATGAAGTGAATAATATTCTTTATAATAGGCATACATTACTTCTTATAGTAAACAATATTGTTGATCAAATCGAAGTTAACACCTTGCAATTTTTCACCTTAAGGACCAGGCAATTTTTTGCAAATCTGACATGTGTCAATTTATGTAATAACTTTAGGTAATAACTTTAAAACACTTCTACCTATCCAGGCAATTCTGAGATTGTTATCTCGTCACATATTGTACTTCATGATAGTGGTAATATTGAGTAAAATTTGTGTCATTTTTATCTATAAAAAAATACCAAATTTACCATAAATTTAGAAAAAGTTGCAAATTTCCAAATTTCAATTTATCTACTTTTTTAATAGATAGTAATAACTCCAAATATATTTATTACTTTGCATTCTCCATATGTCTACTTCATGTTTGGATCATTTTGTGAATGCCATTTTATTTTTGGAGACGCTAGAAAGCTTTGAAGTTTAGAAGCAAATCTTGAAATTTTTCAGAACATTTCCAAAACCCACTATTGGAGGACCAGTTCAGGTCTAAAGTCACTTTGTGAGGCTAAGGCCTCATGCACACGGCCATGTTCCGCGGCCGAGAGCGGACCGTGGAATCCCCTCCGGGATTCCTCCTGACAGCATGAGTGCACGGCATCAAGGCATTTCAAACTGATTTTACAAACATTGTTAACCCTTTAGGTGTTCCACAAGAATTAATGGAAAATTGAGATAAAATTTCAGAATTTCACTTTTTGGGCAGATTTGCCGTTTTAATAATTTGTTTTCCAATAACAAAGCAAGGGTTAGCAGCCAATCACAACCTGATACTTATTACCCTGATTATGTAGTTTACAGGAACACCCCATATGTGGCCGTAAACTGCTGCATGGCCACACAGCAGGGTGCAGAATGAAAAGAACGCCATATGGGTTTTGGAAGGCAGATTTCACTGGAATAATTTTAAGCTGCCGTGTCATATTTGAAGATCCCCTGATGCACCCCTAAAGTATAAACTCCAAACAAATGACCCCATTGTGGAAACTACGGGATAAGGTGGCAGTTTTGTTGGTACTATATTAGGGTACATATGCTTTTTGGTTTCACTATATTAAAATTTTTATGAGGCAAGGTAACAAAAAACTGCTGGTTTGGCATTGTTTTTATTTTTTGTTATTCACAGTATTCATCTAACAGGTTAGATCATGTGGCATTTTTATAGAGCAGGTTGTTACGGATGCGAGAATACCAAATTTGACAACTTTTTTGGCTATTTGTTTCAGTGTTACATAATAAAGCATTTTTGAAAAATAAATAAATAAAAAAATTAGTGTCTCCATATTCTAACAGCCATAGTTTTAAATTTTTTGGGGGGACTGTCTTATGCAGGGGCAATTTTTTTTCAGTATAAGATGACGGTTTGATTGGTGCTATTTAGAATGCATATGACTTTTTGATCACTTGGTATTACACGTTATGGGATGTAAGGTGACAAAAAATGGCTTTTTTGACACACTTTTTCAAACTTTTTTTTACAGTGTCCACCTAAGGGTTTAGGTCATGTGATATTTTTATATAGCAGGTTCTTATGGATGAGGGAATACCTAATATATATATATATATATATATATATATATATATATATATACTTTTCAAAGAACGAGGCAGCACTTCCAGATTTCGGTGGCAGGGTGAAGACCCCAAAACTTTATTCCCAGCAATGTTTCGGCCTACTTAATGAGGCCTTTGTCAATGAGGCCTTTGGTAGCTTGACAAAGGCCTCATTGAGTAGGCCGAAACGTTGCTGGGAATAAAGTTTTGGGGTCTTCACCCTGCCACCGAAATCTGGAACTGCTGCCTCGTTCTTTGAAAAATACATATCTTGGAGGAAAAGCAGACCTCTGTGAGGAATTGCACCCAGTGCCCACGGTCTGACTGTGCTGCTGCAGTATTTGCTGTTTATATATATATATATATATATATATATATATATATATATATATATTTACTTCTTTTTTACACAATAATATCATTTTTGAAACAAAATAATCATGTTTTAGTGTCTCCATATTATGAAAGTCATAAATTTTTTGGTAGGGTATCATATTTTGCGGGATGAGATGACGGTTTGATTGGCACTATTTTTGGGTGCATATGACTATTTGATCGCTTGCTATTACACTTTTGTGATGTAAGGTGACAAAAAATGGCTTTTGACACCATTTTTATGTCTTATATATATATTTTTTTTCAGCACATTGTCTAAAGAACTGCAACGCCGGGGAACTCCTTGAAGCTGGCTTTGGTGTGCTCGGTCCCTTTATGTGGTGGGCAGTAGAAGGCGTACTGTCTAGGGGACGGCCGCTCCGCTTTTGCACCCTGCTCCCTCTTCTGCTGTGCTGGTGGCTCTGTGCGACAACCGCCTCTTCCTCCGAACTACATAGGTCACTTGCATGACCTTGATTCCATGTGGGGTCGAGGACCTCATCGTCCTCCACATCATCTTCCACCCAGTCTTCACCCCTGCCCTCTTTGTCGGTCTGCACACTTTCAAAAGCCCCAGCAAATGGCACCTGTGTGTCTTCATCATCCGAGATGTGCTGCGATGGTCCTCCCATGTACTCATCTTGAACGATTAGTGGTTGGGCATCGGTGCACTCAATCTCTTCCACTTCTGGGGCAGGGCTAGGTGGATGGCCCTGGGAAACCCTGCTAACAGAGTCATCAAAAAGAAGAAGAGACTGCTGCATGACTTAGGGCTCAGACTGCTTGGCTGATTTGCAAGGGGGTGAGGTAAAAGACTGATAGACAACTGCCAACTCTGATATTTCAGCAGGAGACTGGGTAGGAGACAATGTGAAGGAACTGGATCCACTGTCAGCAACCCAATCTACTATCGCCTGTACTTGTTCAGGCCTCACCATTTGTATAACCGCATTAGGCCCAACCAAATACCACTGCAGGTTCTGTCGCCTACTCGCAGCTGAGGAAGGTGTTTCACTTGTGCGTGTAGCTGACACAGATCAACCCCGTTATCTCCCTGCAACAGGAGCTCCACCAGCAGCACCACGACCTGGGCCACATCTCACACGCCCTGATCCAGACTAGGCCTCAATTAAATATGTTTGTCCAAAATGGCTGTATTTCAAACCACAGTATCTAAAGTGTGTATCTCACACACCCTGGCCCACACTAGGCCGGACTTAAAGATTTGTGCCCAAAATGGCTGTATTTCAAATAACTGAATATAACCCCTGTATATAAAGGGTGTATCTCACACGCCCTGACCCACACTAGGCCGCAATTAAAGATTTGTGCCCAAAATGGCTGTATTTCAAATAGCTGAATATAACCCCTGTATATAAAGGGTGTATCTCACATGCCCTGACTCACACTAGGCCACAATTAAAGATTTGTGCCCAAAATGGCTGTATTTCAAATAACTGAATCTAACCCCTGTATATAAAGGGTGTATTTAACACGTCCTGCCCACACTAGGCCGCAATTAAAGATTTGCACCCAAAATGGCTGTATTTCAAATAACTGAATCTAACCCCTGTATATAAAGGGTTTATCTCACACGCCCTGACCCACACTAGGCCTCAGTTAAAGATTTGTGCCAAAATGGCTATATTTTAAATAACTGACTATAACCCCTGTATATAAAGGGTGTATCTCACACTCCCTGACCCACACTAGGCCGCAATTAAAGATTTGTGCCCAAAATGGCTGTATTTCAAATAACTGAATATAACCCTGTATATAAAGTGTATATCTCACATGATGTGAGCCACACTAGGCCACAATTAAAGATTTGTGCCCAAAATGGCTGTATTTCAAATAACTGAATATAACCCCTGCATATAAAGTGAATATCTCACATGATCTGACCCACACTAGGCCGCAATTAAAGATTTGTGCCCCAAATAGCTGTATTTCAAATAACTGAATATAACCCCTGTATATAAAGTGTTTATCTCACACGCCCTGACCCACACTAGGCCGCAATTAAACATTTGTGCCCAAAATGGCTATATTTCAAATAACTGAATATAACCCCTATATATAAAGGGTGTAATTCACAAGCCCTGACCCACTCTAGGCTGCAATTAAAGATTTGTGCACAACATGGCTGCATTTCAAATAGCTGAATATAACCCCTGTATATAAGGGTGTATCTCACAATTACATCTGCAGCAAAGGCTTTTTTTTTGCCCAAACTAGTGTTTGTTTAATAACTGAATATGACATCACTATATAACCCTGGAATTTTAAATGTCTTGATGTTTTAAGGGCAGAAAAATTGTGTAGTTTGCCCAAAAACTGTGTTTTATTAATAGAAGAATATAACACTGTATATAAAGGGTATATCTCATATGCCCGGGCTCACACTAGGCCGCAATTAAAGATTTGTGTCCAAAATGGCTGTATTTCAAATAACTGAATATAACCCCTGTATATAAAGGCTGTATCTAACAATGACATCTACAGCAAAGGCTGCCAATTTTTTTTTTGCCCAAACGGGTGTTTGTTTAATAACTGAATATGACAGCAGTATATAACCCTGGAATTTCAAACGTCTTGATGCTGCAAGGGTGGAAAAATTGTGTATTTTGCCCCAAAAATTGTGTTTTATTAATAGAAGAATATAACCCCTATATATAAAGGGTGTATCTCACACGCCCTGACCCACATTAGGCCGCAATAAAAGATTTATGTCCAAAATGGCTGTATTTAAAATACCTGAATAGAACCACAGTATCTAAAGTGTGTATCTCACAATGACATATGCAGCAAAGGCTGAAAAATAAACTTTTTTTCCCCAAACATGTGTTTATTTAATAACTGACTATAACAGCAGTATATAACCCTTGAATTTCACATGAGCTGATGCTGCAAGGGCTGTAAAATGTTGTATTTTGGCAAAAAAGTGTGTTTTTAAAAACCCAGAAAATTATGGCTGTATTTCTATCTTAACCCCATAGGGACAAAGCCTTATTTACCTTAAGGACCAGGCCATTTTTTTCAAATCTGATCACTGTCATTTTAAGTGCTGATAACTAGAAAACGCTTTGACTTATCCGGGCCGTTCTGAGATCGTTTTTTCGTCACATATTGTACTTAATGACACTGGTAAAATGAAGTCGATTGGGGGGGGGGGCACAAAATAATACCTAATTTACCCAAAATCTGGAAAAATTTGCAAATTTCAAAGTTTCAGTTTCTCTACTTCTGTAATACATAGTAATACCCCCAAAAATTGTGATGACTTTACATTCCCCATATGTCTACTTCATGTTTGAATTATGTTGGGAATGATATTTAATTTTTTGGGGATGTTACAAGGCTTAGAAGTTTAGAAGCAAATCTTGAAATTTTTCTGAAATTTACAAAAACCCAATTTTTAGGGACCAGTTCAGGCCTGAAGTCACTTTGCGAGGCTTACATAATAGAAACCACCCAACCCCATCTAAGAAAGTACACCCCTCAAGGTATTCAAAACTGATTTTACATACGTTGTTAACCCTTTAGGTGTTGCAAAAGAGTTATTGGCAAATGGGGATGAAATTTGAAAATAAAGCAAGGGTTAACAGCCAAACAAGACTATATCTTTATTGCCCTGACTCTGCCATTTACAGAAACACCCAATATGTGGCCGTAAACTACTGTACGGCCACACAGCGGGGCATAGAGTGAAAGGTGCGCCGTTTGGTTTTTGGAGGGCTGATTTTTATGGACCGGTTTATTTACACCGTGTCCTGTTTCAACCCCCCTGATGCATCCCTGGAGTAGAAACTCCCTAAAAGTGACCCGATTTTGGAAACTTTGGGATAAGGTGGCATTTTTTGGGGGGCTATTTTTAGGGTACATATGATTTTTGGTTGCTCTATATTATATTTTTGTGAGGCAAGGTTACCAAAAATTGAAATTCTGAAATTTCATCTCCATTAACTGTTGAGGAACACCTAAAGGGTTAATAAAGTTTGTATAATCAGTTTTGAATACCTTGAGGGGTGTAGTTTCTTAGATGGGGTCACTTTTAGGGAGTTTTTACTCTAGGGGGGCATCAGGGGGGCTTCAAAAGGGACATGGTGTCAATAAAAAAGGCCATCAAAATCGGCCTTCCAGAAACCATGTCGGTCCTTTCCTTTTGCGGCCTCCCTTTTACTGATACAGCAGTTTACGACCACAAATGTGGCAATTCTGTAAACTGCAGTATCAGGGTAATAAATATTAACTTTTGTTTGGTTGTTAACCCTTGTTTTGTTACCGGAAAAAACGGATTGAAATGGAAAAGTGCCCAAAATTGCGTTTTTAGCACCGTTTTTTTTTTTTTTTTTAACCGTGTTAATCTGGGGGGTTAGGTCATGATTCTTAATGACGTGGCGATACCTAATAAGTCAACTTTTTTTTTACAATTATTTAGGTTTTTGACTATATTATCCTTTTTGATTAAAAAAAAAAAGTTTTGTATCTCTAAAGTCTGTGTATTTTTTTTTATCTGATTATCTTATGTGGGGGCTCATTATTTCCGGGACGAGCGGACGGTTTTATTGGCACTATTTTGGGGGCTATATGACTTTTTGATCGCTTGCTATTAAACTTTTTGTTATGTAAGGTGACAAAAAAAAAATCTTTTTTTTGCACCTTCTTTTTTCTTTTGGCAACACCAGACTAGTTCATTGGCAGGGTACTCCGGTGGATTTAACTGGTGGGCCGGGAAACCAGTACGAGCCCCAGAGCTGCTCATACCAGGCTAGGCCACAGGGTCCCTAACATGGCGATCCCCTTGCTCCGCCTGGCGGCGTCTCCGCCGCCTTGGGGGCTCATCATCATCACTGAATGATGAGGAGGACGCGGATGACAACAGGAATGTGGGGTCATCCTCGTCCTCACTGGGACTCTCGGAGTCAGAGGCAAGCTGGGCGTATGCCTCCTGGGCCGAGAACGTCCGGCGGGCCATAGGGGAGTGTGTGTCTGGGTGTGTATGTGCGTGTGTGGAAATCTTTATTTTGTGTGCATGTGTGTGGGGGCACGGGTGTTCGCGGACTTAACCCTAAAACTAACAAAAAAAGGCCAAAAAAAAAAATGCAAAACCACTTATCAACCGTCCGAAGTTGATTAGCGGTGGGGCGTGCGATGCGCTAACAGTGGCCGGACGCTAACAGTACCGGCCACAGTCAGCGTACACAAAAGAAAAAAAAAATCCTGCACCCCAAAAAAGGGGGGGGGGCAGGGGGCAAGCGGCAGCACCCCTGGGGAGTCTAGGGTCACACAGCTGTGCTGTGGACCCCAGACACCCTAACTTAGGGTGATGCAATCAAAGTTGAACAAACTAACTTTTCCTTTTTTTTCCCTGCCTAACCCAAACTTTCCCTATGCTTTCCCTATGTACCTGCTGTTCAGATGGGGGGTGCTGGGGCACAGATCGGGTCCTGGGTGGCACAGATGGGGCGATGCTGGCACAGACTGACAACACGTGCAGGCAGCTCCTCCGGCTCCGGAACATAAAAGGAGGAGGAGAGGGGCGCCTGCATCTTTTGAATCTGCCGCCGTCCCGCCCACAGACCAAACAGAGGCGATCCTGAGTGGTGATGTCACCATCACCACTCAGGATAGCTGGATGGTGATAGGTGGGGTGAAATCACACCACCATCACCATCCTGTTCTGGGTTATCAGGTCTTCAGAGACCTGAATAATTTGGAAACGCAGAAAACCGCAGGTCTGAATTGACCTGCGGTTTTCTGCGATCGCCGACATGGGGGGTCACAGGACCCCCGGCGCATTTAGCCTAGGTGCCTGCTCAATGATTTGAGCAGGCACCAGGTTCCGATCACCGCCCGCCCGGCGGCAGTGATCGGAACCATACATGACATACCGGTACGTCATGTGTCCTTAAGTACCTGGACATCATGACGTACCGGTACGTCATGTGTCCTTAAGAGGATAAATTGCACACTCACTAATCCAGATGTGGTATATTGCCAAAAAAGTGTGTTTTTGTACTGACAGAATATGAAAACTGTATATATTAAACTTGAATTTCACACTTGCAGATCTGTCAAATAGTGGATTTTGTGTTTTTCAAAACTTAGAAAATTATGGCTGTATTTCTAGCTTAAATTGCACACTGACTAATCCTGCAAATGCACCAGATGTTACATATTGCCAAAAAAGAGTGATTTTTTACAACCAGATTATTAGTGCAATTTTCCAAGATTGGATTTCAATGTTACAAAAGCTCAGATGTAGTGCTGGTGCATTGAGCTTGCATAAAATGTCCGCCACCGCCGCCCACCTAACAGACAAATAAAACTTATTTTTTTTCGGTCACTGGGCTCAGGGCAGGGTAAAAAGATTGTGCCCTGCATCCACACAACTAAATGTATGTCGATCGCTGAGTTAGATTCACGTTCTCAACCAAAGATTCTCTCCTATTCTCTCTCTGAAATCACCTGCCGCATCCTCTCCCTACACTAGTAACAGCAGAGTGACGTGCAGCGCTACGTAACTCCAGCTTATATAGATGCACATGCTGCACTGGCCAATCACAGCCATGCCATTAGTAGGCATGGCTGTGATGGCTTCTAAGGGCACAGAGTTAAACGCTTGTTGATTGGCTTTCAAAAAGCACTAAGAAAGCACCGGACACCGAACCAAACTCTTACTTTACAGTTCGGGTTCGCTCAACCCTATATATGAATTATTGATTGCTTGCTATTACACTTTTTGTTATGTAAGGTGACCAAAAATGCCTTTTGACCCTGTTTTTTATTTTATTACAGTGTTTACCTATGGGCTTAGGTCATGTGATATTTTTATATACAGACGTGGACAAAATTGTTGGTACCCTTTGGTCAATGAAAGAAAAAGTCACAATGGTCACAGAAATAACTTTAATCTGACAAAAGTAATAATAAATTAAAATTCTATAAATGTTAACCAATGAAAGTCAGACATTGTTTTTCAACCATGCTTCAACAGAATTATGTAAAAAAATAAACTCATGAAACAGGCATGGACAAAAATGATGGTACCCCTAACTTAATATTTTGTTGCGCAACCTTTTGAGGCAATCACTGCAATCAAACGCTTCCTGTAACTGTCAATGAGACATCTGCACCTCTCAGCAGGTATTTTGGCCCACTCCTCATGAGCAAACTGCTCCAGTTGTGTCCGGTTTGAAGGGTGCCTTTTCCAGACTGCATGTTTCAGCTCCTTCCAAAGATGCTCAATAGGATTGAGGTCAGGGCTCATAGAAGGCCACTTTAGAATAGTCCAATTTTTTCCTCTTAGCCATTCTTGGGTGTTTTTAGCGGTGTGTTTTGGGTCATTGTCCTGTTGCAAGACCCATGACCTGCGACTGAGACCAAGCTTTCTGACACTGGCTAGTACATTTCTCTCTAGAATTCCTTGATAGTCTTGAGATTTCATTGTACCCTGCACAGATTCAAGACACCCTGTGCCAGACGCAGCAAAGCAGCCCCAGAACATAACAGAGCCTCCTCCATGTTTCACAGTAGGGACAGTGTTCTTTTCTTGATATGCTTCATTTTTTCGTCTGTGAACATACAGCTGATGTGCCTTGGCAAAAACTTCGATTTTTGTCTCATCTGTCCACAGGACATTCTCCCAGAAGCTTTGTGGCTTGTCAACATGTAGTTTGGCATATTCCAGTCTTGCTTTTTTATGATTCGTTTTCAACAATGGTGTCCTCCTTGGTCGTCTCCCATGTAGTCCACTTTGGCTCAAACAACGACGGATGGTGCGATCTGACACTGATGTTCCTTGAGCATGAAGTTCACCTTGAATCTCTTTAGAAGTCTTTCTAGGCTCTTTTGTTACCATTCGGATTATCCGTCTCTTAGATTTGTCATCAATTTTCCTCCTGCGGCCACGTCCAGGGAGGTTGGCTACAGTCCCATGGATCTTAAACTTATGAATAATATGTGCAACTGTACTCACAGGAACATCTAGTTGCTTGGAGATGGTCTTATAGCCTTTACCTTTAACATGCTTGTCTATAATTTTCTTTCTGATCTCTTGAGACAGCTCTTTCCTTTGCTTCCTCTGGTCCATGTCGAGTGTGGTACACACCATATCACCAAACAACACAGTGATTACCTGGAGCCATATATATAGGCCCAATGGCTGATTACAAGGTTGTAGACACCTGTGATGCTAATTAGTGGACACACCTTGAATTAACATGTCCCTTTGGTCACATTATGTTCTGTGTTTTCTAGGGGTACCATCATTTTTGTCCATGCCTGTTTCATGAGTTTATTTTTTTACATAATTCTGTTGAAGCATGGTTGAAAAACAATGTCTGACTTTCATTGGTTAACATTTATAGAATTTTAATTTATTATTACTTTTGTCAGATTAAAGTTATTTCTGTGACCATTGTGACTTTTTCTTTCATTGACCAAAGGGTACCAACAATTTTGTCCACGTCTGTAGCAGGTTGTTACGGATTATTATTTTTTTATTGTCTCCATAGTCTGAGAGCTATAGTTTATTTTTTATTTTTTAGGCGATTGTCTTAGGTAGTGATTCATTTTTTGCGGGATGAGGTGATTGTTATATTGGTACTATTTTGGGGGGCATGAACCTTTTTGATTGCTTGGTGTAGCAGTTTTAGTGATGTAAGGTGACAAAAAATGCCTTTTTTAGCACAGTTTTTTTTATGATGTTCATCTGAGGGGTTAGTTCATGTGATATTTTTATAGAGCTGGTCGATACGGACGTGGGAATACCTAATATGTATACTTTTTTAATTATTTAAGTTTTACACAATATTATCATTTTTGAAACAAAAAAAACCCTCATGTTTTAGTGTCTCCATAGTCTGAGAGCAATATTTATTTTTTATTTTTTGGGCGATTGTCTTAGGTAGGAGCTCATTATTTGCAGGATAAAATGATGGTTTGATTGGCATGATTTTGATCGCTTGCTATTACACTTTTTGTGATGTACGGTGAGTAAAAATGGCTTTTGACACTTGTTTTATTTTATTTTTTTACATTGTTCACCTGAGGGGTTAGGTCATGGGATATTTTTATAGAGCAGGTCGTTCTGGATGCAGCGAGACCTAATATGTCAACTTTTTTTATTTTTATTTTTTTCTCCATAGTCTGAGAGCTATATTTTTTTTATTTTTTCGGCGATTGTCTTAGGTAGTGGATCATTTTTTGGGGGGCAGGAAGCATATACCTTTTTGATCTCTTGGAGTAACACTTTTAGTGATGTAAGGTGACAAAAAATTCCTTTTTTAGCACAGTTTTTATTTTAATTTTTTGACTGTTTACCTGAGGGGTTAGTTCATGTAATAATTTTATAGAGCTGGTTTATATGGACACATCAATACCTTATATGTAGGGATGAGCGAACTCGAACTGTATAGTTCGGGTTCGTACCGAATTTTGGGGTGTCCGTGACACGGACCCGAACCCGGACATTTTCGTAAAAGTCCGGGTTCGGGTTCGGTGTTCGTCGCTTTCTTGGCGCTTTTGTGACGCTTTCTTGGCGCTTTTTGAAAGGCTGCAAAGCAGCCAATCAACAAGCGTCATACTACTTGCCCCAAGAGGCCGTCACAGCCATGCCTACTATTGGCATGGCTGTGATTGGCCAGAGCACCATGTGACCCAGCCTCTATTTAAGCTGGAGTCACATAGCGCCGCCCGTCACTCTGCTCTTATTAGCGTAGGGAGAGGTTGCGGATGCGACAGTAGGGCGAGATTAGGCAGATTAACTCCTCCAAAGGACTTCACTTGATTAATCGATCGATCTGCAGCTGTGCATCATTGAGCTGCTGAAATTCAAATGCTCACTCACTGTTTTTAGGCTGCCCAGACCGTTTGTCAGTCACTTTTTTCTGGGGTGATCGGCGGCCATTTTGTGTCTTGTGCGGTGCTGCGACCAAGTGCATCCAAGCTGCGACCAAGTGCATTTAACCCTCAATGGTGTGGTTGTTTTTTGGCTAAAGCCTACATCAGGGTGAAGCTGTCACACCAAGTGCATTTAACCAGCAATAGTCTGTTCATTTTTTTGGCCATATACTAAATCAGGGGCAAGCTGCGCCTGTCACCAAGTGCATTTAACCCTCAATGGTGTGGTTGTTTTTTGGCTAAAGCCTACATCAGGGTGAAGCTGTCACACCAAGTGCATTTAACCAGCAATAGTCTGTTCATTTTTTGGCCATATACTACATCAGGGGCAAGCTGCGCCCGTCACCAAGTGCATTTAACCCTCAGTAGTGTGGTGCGTCAAGCTGTGACACCAAGTGCATTTAACCAGCAATAGTCTGTTCATTTTTTGGCCATATACTAAATCAGGGGCAAGCTGCGCCCGTCACCAAGTGCATTTAACCAGCAATAGTGTGGTTATTTTTTGGCCATATCCCAGTCTAATTCTGTCACTAAATCCATACCGGTCACCCAGCGCCTAAATACTAGGCCTCAAATTTATATCCCGCTAAATCTCTCGTTACCGCTGTCCTGTTGTGGCTGGGAAAGTTATTTAGTGTCCGTCAAAGCACATTTTTTGTTCTGGGTTGAAGTACAATTCCCAATTTAGCAATTTCATAATTTAGTGGTTCCTGCTATATCAGAGCTATTTGAAATCTATCCCTAAAAGGGTATATAATATTCAAGGTGCACATTGGGTCATTCAGAATAACTTCACACACACCCGCTACTGTGTATTTCCAAGTCTAATTCTGTCACTAAACCCATACCTGTCACCCAGCGCCTAAATACTAGGCCTCAAATTTATATCCTGCTAAATCTCTCGTTAACGCTGTCCTGTTGTGGCTGGGAAAGTTATTTAGTGTCCGTCAAAGCACATTTTTTGTTCTGGGTTGAAATACAATTCCCAATTTAGCAATTTCATAATTTAGTGGTTTCTGCTATATCAGAGCTATTTGAAATCTATCCCTAAAAGGGTATATAATATTCAAGGTGCACATTGGGTCATTCAGAATAACTTCACACACACCCGCTACTGTGTATTTCTAAGTCTAATTCTGTCACTAAACCCATACCTGTCACCCAGCGCCTAAATACTAGGCCTCAAATTTATATCCTGCTAAATCTCTCGTTAACGCTGTCCTGTTGTGGCTGGGAAAGTTATTTAGTGTCCGTCAAAGCACATTTTTTGTTCTGGGTTTAAATACAATTCCCAATTTAACAATTTCATAATTTAGTGGTTTCTGCTATATCAGAGCTATTTGAAATCTATCCCTAAAAGGGTATATAATATTCAAGGTGCACATTGGGTCATTCAGAATAACTTCACACACACCCGCTACTGTGTATTTCCAAGTCTAATTCTGTCACTAAACCCATACCTGTCACCCAGCGCCTAAATACTAGGCCTCAAATTTATATCCTGCTAAATCTCTCGTTACCGCTGTCCTGTTGTGGCTGGGAAAGTTATTTAGTGTCCGTCAAAGCACATTTTTTGTTCTGGGTTGAAATACAATTCCCAATTTAGCAATTTCATAATTTAGTGGTTTCTGCTATATCAGAGCTATTTGAAATCTATCCCTAAAAGGGTATATAATATTCAAGGTGCACATTGGGTCATTCAGAATAACTTCACACACACCCGCTACTGTGTATTTCTAAGTCTAATTCTGTCACTAAACCCATACCTGTCACCCAGCGCCTAAATACTAGGCCTCAAATTTATATCCTGCTAAATCTCTCGTTAACGCTGTCCTGTTGTGGCTGGGAAAGTTATTTAGTGTCCGTCAAAGCACATTTTTTGTTCTGGGTTTAAATACAATTCCCAATTTAACAATTTCATAATTTAGTGGTTTCTGCTATATCAGAGCTATTTGAAATCTATCCCTAAAAGGGTATATAATATTCAAGGTGCACATTGGGTCATTCAGAATAACTTCACACACACCCGCTACTGTGTATTTCCAAGTCTAATTCTGTCACTAAACCCATACCTGTCACCCAGCGCCTAAATACTAGGCCTCAAATTTATATCCTGCTAAATCTCTCGTTAACGCTGTCCTGTTGTGGCTGGGAAAGTTATTTAGTGTCCGTCAAAGCACATTTTTTGTTCTGGGTTGAAATACAATTCCCAATTTAGCAATTTCATAATTTAGTGGTTTCTGCTATATCAGAGCTATTTGAAATCTATCCCTAAAAGGGTATATAATATTCAAGGTGCACATTGGGTCATTCAGAATAACTTCACACACACCCGCTACTGTGTATTTCTAAGTCTAATTCTGTCACTAAACCCATACCTGTCACCCAGCGCCTAAATACTAGGCCTCAAATTTATATCCTGCTAAATCTCTCGTTAACGCTGTCCTGTTGTGGCTGGGAAAGTTATTTAGTGTCCGTCAAAGCACATTTTTTGTTCTGGGTTTAAATACAATTCCCAATTTAACAATTTCATAATTTAGTGGTTTCTGCTATATCAGAGCTATTTGAAATCTATCCCTAAAAGGGTATATAATATTCAAGGTTCACATTGGGTCATTCAGAATAACTTCACACACACCCGCTACTGTGTATTTCTAAGTCTAATTCTGTCACTAAACCCATACCTGTCACCCAGCGCCTAAATACTAGGCCTCAAATTTATATCCTGCTAAATCTCTCGTTAACGCTGTCCTGTTGTGGCTGGGAAAGTTATTTAGTGTCCGTCAAAGCACATTTTTTGTTCTGGGTTTAAATACAATTCCCAATTTAACAATTTCATAATTTAGTGGTTTCTGCTATATCAGAGCTATTTGAAATCTATCCCTAAAAGGGTATATAATATTCAAGGTGCACATTGGGTCATTCAGAATAACTTCACACACACCCGCTACTGTGTATTTCCAAGTCTAATTCTGTCACTAAACCCATACCTGTCACCCAGCGCCTAAATACTAGGCCTCAAATTTATATCCTGCTAAATCTCTCGTTAACGCTGTCCTGTTGTGGCTGGGAAAGTTATTTAGTGTCCGTCAAAGCACATTTTTTGTTCTGGGTTGAAATACAATTCCCAATTTAGCAATTTCATAATTTAGTGGTTTCTGCTATATCAGAGCTATTTGAAATCTATCCCTAAAAGGGTATATAATATTCAAGGTGCACATTGGGTCATTCAGAATAACTTCACACACACCCGCTACTGTGTATTTCTAAGTCTAATTCTGTCACTAAACCCATACCTGTCACCCAGCGCCTAAATACTAGGCCTCAAATTTATATCCTGCTAAATCTCTCGTTAACGCTGTCCTGTTGTGGCTGGGAAAGTTATTTAGTGTCCGTCAAAGCACATTTTTTGTTCTGGGTTGAAATACAATTCCCAATTTAACAATTTCATAATTTAGTGGTTTCTGCTATATCAGAGCTATTTGAAATCTATCCCTAAAAGGGTATATAATATTCAAGGTGCACATTGGGTCATTCAGAATAACTTCACACACACACGCTTCTGTGCATGTCCAAGTCTAATTCTGTCACTAAATCCATACCGGTCACCCAGCGCCTAAATACTAGGCCTCAAATTTATATCCCGCTGAATTTGAATACAATACATTGGGCCAAATAATATATTTGTTGTTGTGGTGAACCATAACAATGAGAAAAACATCTAGTAAGGGACGCGGACGTGGACATGGTCGTGGTGGTGTTAGTGGACCCTCTGGTGCTGGGAGAGGACGTGGCCATTCTGCCACATCCACACGTCCTAGTGTACCAACTACCTCAGGTCCCAGTAGCCGCCAGAATTTACAGCGATATATGGTGGGGCCCAATGCCGTTCTAAGGATGGTAAGGCCTGAGCAGGTACAGGCATTAGTCAATTGGGTGGCCGACAGTGGATCCAGCACGTTCACATTATCTCCCACCCAGTCTTCTGCAGAAAGCGCACAGATGGCGCCTGAAAACCAACCCCATCAGTCTGTCACATCACCCCCATGCATACCAGGGAAACTGTCTCAGCCTCAAGTTATGCAGCAGTCTCTTATGCTGTTTGAAGACTCCGCTGGCAGGGTTTCCCAAGGGCATCCACCTAGCCCTTCCCCAGCGGTGAAAGACATAGAATGCACTGACGCACAACCACTTATGTTTCCTGATGATGAGGACATGGGAATACCACCTCAGCATGTCTCTGATGATGACGAAACACAGGTGCCAACTGCTGCGTCTTTCTGCAGTGTGCAGACTGAACAGGAGGTCAGGGATCAAGACTGGGTGGAAGACGATGCAGGGGACGATGAGGTCCTAGACCCCACATGGAATGAAGGTCGTGCCACTGACTTTCACAGTTCGGAGGAAGAGGCAGTGGTGAGACCGAGCCAACAGCGTAGCAAAAGAGGGAGCAGTGGGCAAAAGCAGAACACCCGCCGCCAAGAGACTCCGCCTGCTACTGACCGCCGCCATCTGGGACCGAGCACCCCAAAGGCAGCTTCAAGGAGTTCCCTGGCATGGCACTTCTTCAAACAATGTGCTGACGACAAGACCCGAGTGGTTTGCACGCTGTGCCATCAGAGCCTGAAGCGAGGCATTAACGTTCTGAACCTGAGCACAACCTGCATGACCAGGCACCTGCATGCAAAGCATGAACTGCAGTGGAGTAAACACCTTAAAACCAAGGAAGTCACTCAGGCTCCCCCTGCTACCTCTTCTGCTGCTGCCGCCTCGGCCTATTCTGCTGCTGCCGCCTCGGCCTCTTCCTCCGCCTCTGGAGGAACGTTGGCACCTGCCGCCCAGCAAACAGGGGATGTACCACCAACACCACCACCACCACCTCCGTCACCAAGCGTCTCAACCATGTCACACGCCAGCGTTCAGCTCTCCATCTCACAAACATTTGATAGAAAGCGTAAATTCCCACCTAGCCACCCTCGATCCCTGGCCCTGAATGCCAGCATTTCTAAACTACTGGCCTATGAAATGCTGTCATTTAGGCTGGTGGACACAGACAGCTTCAAACAGCTCATGTCGCTTGCTGTCCCACAGTATGTTGTTCCCAGTCGGCACTACTTCTCCAAGAGAGCCGTGCCTTCCCTGCACAACCAAGTATCCGATAAAATCAAGTGTGCACTGCGCAACGCCATCTGTAGCAAGGTCCACCTAACCACAGATACGTGGACCAGTAAGCACGGCCAGGGACGCTATATCTCCCTAACTGCACACTGGGTAAATGTAGTGGCAGCTGGGCCCCAGGCGGAGAGCTGTTTGGCGCACGTCCTTCCGCCGCCAAGGATCGCAGGGCAACATTCTTTGCCTCCTGTTGCCACCTCCTCCTTCTCGGCTTCCTCCTCCTCTTCTTCCACCTGCTCATCCAGTCAGCCACACACCTTCACCACCAACTTCAGCACAGCCCGGGGTAAACGTCAGCAGGCCATTCTGAAACTCATATGTTTGGGGGACAGGCCCCACACCGCACAGGAGTTGTGGCGGGGTATTGAACAACAGACCGACGAGTGGTTGCTGCCGGTGAGCCTCAAGCCCGGCCTGGTGGTGTGTGATAATGGGCGAAATCTCGTTGCAGCTCTGGGACTAGCCAATTTGACGCACATCCCTTGCTTGGCGCATGTGCTGAATTTGGTGGTGCAGAAGTTCATTCACAACTACCCCGACATGTCAGAGCTGCTGCATAAAGTGCGGGCCGTCTGTTCGCGCTTCCGGCGTTCACATCCTGCTGCTGCTCGCCTGTCTGCGCTACAGCGTAACTTCGGCCTTCCCGCTCACCGCCTCATATGCGACGTGCCCACCAGGTGGAACTCCACCTTGCACATGCTGGACAGACTGTGCGAGCAGCAGCAGGCCATAGTGGAGTTTCAGCTGCAGCACGCACGGGTCAGTCGCACTACAGAACAGCACCACTTCACCACCAATGACTGGGCCTCCATGCGAGACCTGTGTGCCCTGTTGCGCTGTTTTGAGTACTCCACCAACATGGCCAGTGGCGATGACACCGTTATCAGCGTTACAATACCACTTCTATGTCTCCTTGAGAAAACACTTAGGGCGATGATGGAAGAGGAGGTGGCCCAGGAGGAGGAGGAGGAGGAGGAGGAAGAGGGGTCATTTTTAGCACTTTCAGGCCAGTCTCTTCGAAGTGACTCAGAGGGAGGTTTTTGGCAACAGCAGAGGCCAGGTACAAATGTGGCCAGCCAGGGCCCACTACTGGAGGACGAGGAGGACGAGGATGAGGAGGAGGTGGAGGAGGATGAGGATGAAGCATGGTCACAGCGGGGTGGCACCCAACGCAGCTCGGGTCCATCACTGGTGCGTGGCTGGGGGGAAAGGCAGGACGATGACGATACGCCTCCCACAGAGGACAGCTTGTCCTTACCCCTGGGCAGCCTGGCACACATGAGCGACTACATGCTGCAGTGCCTGCGCAACGACAGCAGAGTTGCCCACATTTTAACCTGTGCGGACTACTGGGTTGCCACCCTGCTGGATCCACGCTACAAAGACAATGTGCCCACCTTACTTCCTGCACTGGAGCGTGATAGGAAGATGCGCGAATACAAGCGCACGTTGGTAGACGCGCTACTGAGAGCATTCCCAAATGTCACAGGGGAACAAGTGGAAGCCCAAGGACAAGGCAGAGGAGGAGCAAGAGGTCGCCAAGGCAGCTGTGTCACGGCCAGCTCCTCTGAGGGCAGGGTTAGCATGGCAGAGATGTGGAAAACTTTTGTCAACACGCCACAGCTAACTGCACCACCACCTGATACGCAACGTGTTAGCAGGAGGCAACATTTCACTAACATGGTGGAACAGTACGTGTGCACACCCCTCCACGTACTGACTGATGGTTCGGCCCCATTCAACTTCTGGGTCTCTAAATTGTCCACGTGGCCAGAGCTAGCCTTTTATGCCTTGGAGGTGCTGGCCTGCCCGGCAGCCAGCGTTTTGTCTGAACGTGTATTCAGCACGGCAGGGGGCGTCATTACAGACAAACGCAGCCGCCTGTCTACAGCCAATGTGGACAAGCTGACGTTCATAAAAATGAACCAGGCATGGATCCCACAGGACCTGTCCGTCCCTTGTCCAGATTAGACATTAACTACCTCCCCATAACCATATATTATTGGACTCCAGGGCACTTCCTCATTCAATCCTATTTTTATTTTCATTTTACCATTATATTGCGAGGCTACCCAAAGTTGAATGAACCTCTCCTCTGCCTGTGTGCTAGGCCTAAATATATGCCAATGGACTGTTGCAGTGGTGGCTGACATGAAGCCTGATTCTCTGCTATGACATGCAGACTAATTCTCTGCTGACATGAAGCCAGATTGTCTGTTACGGGACCTCTCTCCTCTGCCTGGGTGCCGGGGCCTAAATATCTGAGAATGGACTGTTCCAGTGGTGGGTGACGGGAAGCCAGATTCTCTGCTATGGAACCTCTCTCCAATTGATTTTGGTTAATTTTTATTTATTTAATTTTTATTTTAATTAATTTCCCTATCCACATTTGTTTGCAGGGGATTTACCTACATGTTGCTGCCTTTTGCAGCCCTCTAGCCCTTTCCTGGGCTGTTTTACAGCCGTTTTAGTGCCGAAAAGTTCGGGTCCCCATTGACTTCAATGGGGTTCGGGTTCGGGACGAAGTTCGGATCGGGTTCGGATCCCGAACCCGAACATTTCCGGGATGTTCGGCCGAACTTCTCGAACCCGAACATCCAGGTGTTCGCTCAACTCTACTTATATGCATACTTTTTTATTGATTTTTATTTTACACAATAATGTCATTTTTGAAACAAAAAAAATCATATTTTAGTGTCTCCATAGTCTGAGAGTCATATATATATATATATATATATATATGTATATTTTTTTTTTTGGGTGATTGTCTAAGGTTGGGTCTCATTTATTGTAGGATGAGAAGACGGATTGGTTGGCACTATTTTGCGGTGTATATGACTTATTGATCGCTTGCTATTGCACTTTTTGTGATGTAAGGTGACAAAAATGGCTTTTGACACAGTTTTTATTTTATTTTTTTAAAGTATTTACCTGTAGGGTTAGGTCATGTGATATTTTTATAGAGCAGGTTGTTACGGATGCGGCGATACCTAATATGTCAACTTTTTTATTTATTTATTGTCTCCATAGTCTGAGAGCTATAGTTTTTTTTTTTAGGCTATTGTCTTAGGTAGTGGATATTTTTTTGCGGGATGTGGTGATGGTTAGATTGGTACTATTTTTGGGGGCATACACCTTTTTGATTGCTAGGTGTTGCACTTTTAGTGATGTAAGATGACAAAAAAAATCTTTTTTAGCACAGTTTTTATTTTATTTTTTTGACAGTGTTCACCTGAGGGATTAGGTCATATGATATTTTTATAGAGCTGGTTGATACGGACGCGACAATACCCAATATGTCTATTTTTTTTTTCTCCCTATTTCTTGCAAAACAAAATGTACTTTATTTTATGAAAAATACACTTTTTTATTTTTTAACTTTTTTTCCCACTTTATTATTTGTCCCACTCTGATCCCTGTTTCAATGCAGCACAATACATTTGTATTGTGCTGTATTGAACTGTTAGTGTCTTACACTTTAAGACGCTAACAGTTGCCTAGGAGACCCAGCCTGGGTGCTGGGCCTCTTAGGCCTCCGTACATGCCAGGCCCCAAGCGTTGGAATGACTTTGGGCTGCCATGGCAACCATCGAGTCCCTGCCACAGCAGCTCGGCGACTCGATGGCTAATGTGGGGGAGCGCAAACCTTTCATATGCCACGGTCAGCGCTGACCACGGCATATGAGTGGTTAATCCATCGGCATCAGCGTTATCACTGATGCTGGTGAATGTAGCAGGATTTGCCTTTCAGTAACAGCTGATCGCGGCAATGCACCCGGGAAGGGGGGGGGGAGGACCGCAGGACGAGAATGCTAGTCCTGGGGCACTAAGTACCGGCCTTTTAGGACGAGCATTCTCACCCTGGGTCCTTAACGTGTTAACAAACTACTTTGATCCAAATTTCAGTAAAAATTAGATTTGCTACAAACTGAATTTCCTCATGCTTCTTCATGCTTTTGATTTTCCCTGAAATGGCGGTAAAAAAATAAAAATAAAATACTTAAAGGGAACCTGTCACCTCTACTATGCTACCCTCACTGAGCGTTTCTAAATGTTCATTGTGTTACCCTAAACATATAAATTACACTTTTAATTCCATTTGCAGACAAATTTAATAAGTATTATGCATTTTTGTACTTCCCGCCTTTTATGCAAATTAACATGAGTCATATCTTACTTGTGTCACCAGAGAAGAGTCATATTTTCAAGCTCTGACTCATCTCAGGTTAATTTGCATATGTATCAAATAGGTTTTTTTTTTACACAATAAAAGCACACAGAGCTATGGGGACTGGGTATTGCGGATGTGCTAGCGGCCATCTAGCAACCCATGTCCTCAGCTCTATACCCAAAATCCCGGTGACAGGTTCCCTTTAACTCCATTTGAGCGAGAAGAGGCAGTCATGGCCATTTCGCTTGAAGATCCCACGCAAAATCTTGATTATGGTGACGTATGACGTCCGACATGATGACTTCATCATGCGCTTTATCAGATTTCTCGCTGGATCTTCAAGCAAGATTGCGACGGCGGCCTCTATGCGATCAAATGGATGAGTTATGTAAGTACAATTGCAACTTTTTTTTTTATGAGCAACCCCTAAAATGCTTTAAAATGTATCTCAGATGCCACAATCAACGATGATCTGTGGGGTTGAATGATGGGTGTAGGAAAGGGGGGGGGCGGCGTTGTAATCGCCTTTTACAGTCTTTGTACCCGCTAATTACAAAAAAATACATTTTGTCACAAAGGTTTTTTTTTTTTTTTTTAATAAGCGAAACAGACAAATCAAATTTTTCAGAAATCCGCTCATCCTTAGTAGACAACTCAGCTGCTACAGAACCTCTTTTTGAGGAGGAGCAGTTTCTAAATTTAATTTTTTTCTCTTACTCTTACACCACAGCTACTAACGAGGGACTATTTAATGTCAGTCAATCAGTACTTGGCTTGGGAAAGATATGTCCTGCAAAATCAATCTGTGACAGTCTAGTCTACAGATCTGCAACACTCTACCCTTGCAAGTAGTGTATAGTTATCAAAAGCTGCTATTACATTTGTATATAGTTCTTATTATACAGTATATAATATGATCAGAAGTACTTTCAATTCCTTTGTGATTCACTAACTGAAAGCAGAGACAAAATAGAAGCAGAGGTTAAAGGCTCATGCACGTTGGCACAGAGGCTGTGGGGCTCCTTTAGTAATTAGCTCTACAGTCTCCATTCATTGCTGAAAATACTTTATGGGACTCTGAGTGTACAGAGATACATTGAAATGATGTTCATAAAGCATGACACATTTTTTATTTTTTGTCACGTTTGTATGAAATACATGAAAAAATAAAAAATCTCTGTGTATCTCTATATGAAATTGGAGTTACAGCAGAGATTGATAAACTTCTTTTGGACCGCCATGATGTCTCTAAACAACAGAGCTGTGATACGGATGTGTGCGTTACTCTCTAATAATAACAATAAGTTGGAATGACTTTAAGGGATGGAATTTATCAGTTATGATATATCAGACTGTAGGATATAAGTATATGGAAAAAGTGGATATATTTTTTTGGGATCAATTTAAAAATAATTCAAAACACCAAAAGGGAACTGGAGGTCTCCAAACAATATATAGGAGTACCTCCACTCACACCTGGTTTCATGATACAATCAATAGGAAGAGGTCAATATAATCCAGATCAATGTACTAAATAACCAGAACCAATAATAAAATGCTGACAGTCAATGAAATGTGAAAATAAATAAATAAAAATAAATAAATAGTGTAAAATGAAAAAATAAAATAAAACCTAATGTAACATCACATGAGACTGTTTGCATTTTTACACCACTAATTTCGGTTTTGAAATGTACTGTAGGTGGAAATATGTATTAGGTTAGCTCCAGATTTATCATAGAGACTTTTTCTTTCTTTTTAAAAACTCACACCAGTAGGAGGGTGGAGTAGGAAAACTGGAGTAGCTTTTCTAGACAAAAATGTTAGGTTTAAAGATAAGAAAAAATTATCAAACAACATGTAATGATTGATAAATGTGGTAAAAAGTATGCCAAGGCAGATTCAAGCAAAGCTGACTTCAAATAATCACTACAAGCTAAGTTCACGTTGATATTTTTTTTTTTAAAGTACCAAAAATGGTTACAATCTTCCTCCAGTAAAATCTAGGTCTAGAAAGTGGGGTAGCATCTCAAGACAGAAGTGTTTGACTTGTGCAATAATTAATAATTATGACAACACAGACTCCTGAAAAACTGACTTTAAAATACCCCTCATGATAAATCTCCCCTCTTCTTGGTTTATTTGGATGCTGAAATTGTGAATCACTTCTTCTGAGATCAAAGTAGAAATAGATGTAAAACTGGCTACGAACAGTGGATATATTGCTTTTGTGCCTAGTAGAACCAAGACTGTGATAACATGTTATTTAACAAATTGACTACAAAAGTTGTTCATTTTCAATTCTTTTTTTGTCCTAGGCAAGATATAGTCACTTTAACCATTTCGCTTTTTTATATTGATGACCGATTCTTAGAATAGGTGATCAATATCAGATCAGCGGGGGTCCCATTCTTATTTGAAGAGAATGTGGTACTCGTACGAATGCTGCCTTCTCTTCACTGTTTACCTGCTAGCCGTTGACATTGCAGCAGTGATTGAACAGGTGTAATTACATTTCTGCCATTCCCATTTACTTAGTTAGGACAGCTCCTTCCTGTTCAAGTGAATACTACACAGCCATCCCATTAGAAACAGAGGAAAAAGGAGCTCATAATGCCAAAAAGTATAACAAATTTTATTAAAACATGATTAAAATGACATAAATAATCAAGAAGTATGGTGCCATGAACATGATAAAACAGGAGCGGAGGACAGAAAGAACAAAAAGCGCCACCCTGGGGAAAAAAAACACACGGATCATCAAAATGGTGAAATATCGTATATATGCAGCATGGGAGTAAAGTACAATATGGAAAATCCAAACCCATGCACAAATAGAGTATATGGATCCCTGGTGAAGTTCCCGCTAACACATATACCTCAAATGGGCAATAGATGGTATACAAAAGTATATAGAGAAAGTAAAAATATATTGCAGACCAATCAATGGTGAACCAAAAGAGTAAAAAACAAGGTCCAAAAGCCCAAGGAGGGTGGTAGAGAACAGGAACTCACCAGGAGATGAACCGTGTGTGAAAGGACCCAGGGCGGCACTACCCCAAAGCGCGTTTCGGCGTACCTTCGTCAGGGGGTAGCGCCGTCACTGTTAATCTGGTATAAAAACACTCCCACAGCCAATAGGAGGATCGACACTTAAGCGTCCCCAGGTGTGTACGTATAGGGGCGCGCAAACATCCAGGGAAGCAGAATCCAGCCACCCCACGGCCGGCGTCCCGTCGGCACGCCCACACCATGCAAAAAAGTCACATGATCGGGCGGCTCCGACGTGAGGACGTACGGACGTGAGGCACCGGAGGTGGCGCGGGGTGGCGCGGGATGACGCGCGCACACGTCACACGAGGGGAGGAGAGTCGGGAAATCATCATACAATAGGAAACCGAAGTCAAGAGACTGGAGTAGGGCTTTCATATGTGTTAGTGCGGCATGTCTCGTATTAAGAGTGATATATAAACAAGCATACAGAAAACCAAAGGTACTAATTACACCCGTATACATATATATACATACGTCATCCATAAATATAATATCAAAACGTCATGCTTCGAATAAATAGAATAATAAATAAGTAGATCAGGACAATCATTACAGACATAATTGTAACAAAGAACATTTATGAGAAATATATGAAAATAGAATAATTACCTATAGACCCAATAAATGTAGATATACATGATTATAAAAATTAATAATATATAAAATCAATATACATATGATTTAAGGTGGAAAAAGGTGAGGTGATGGTGAAAGTCGTGTACAATAATGTGTTTAGAAAGAAAGGGGGTGAACATAAATGGGTGAGGAGAAATAAATTGAGAAATTCATAATATATAAGACCAAAAAACCGTGGTGTACAATAAAGATGCAAAATATGCATGGGACTAGACGGAAAAAAACAGAGTGAAAAGTGCACCAATGAAAAGGAATAATATAAAATAGACAAATATAGCAGTATAGACATATGTATGCAATGAGTAATATATGCTGTGACAATACACAGACATGTGCCGCACATGATGGACCACAATATGCCCGAGAAAATCCGATCACAATGATTCAGCCGTGGACAAGATGGCTTGGTATCCCGCTCAAAATGGCTAGAGGGAAATAAATAAATAATAAAGACCAGTAAATATGTATAAAAGAAAAATGACTATACGAAAAAACTGTTAAAAGAAAATACAATGGATCCACAGTTGTGGGCCCAGCGGCTACAAAAGGAGGAAAAGCCAAAATTTTCATTAAGGCCCCTGGGACGTAAAGTCCCAAGGGTCCAAATCCAGCGGCTCTCCTTTTGGGCTAGCCGCTTGGATGTATTGCCTGCACGTAGATCAACCTGAATGCAGTCGATGCCTCTGACTCTAAGACATCTCGGATTGCAAGAGTGGAATTCCCTAAAATGATTGGTTTGAGGGTCTCAACCTCCTTCACCTCTTGTGCATTCAGAATATCCCTCACATGCTCCCGCACACGAACCCTCAATTCGCGAGTTGTAAGACCTATATATATCTTAGGGCATGGGCACACAGCATAGTATACCACTCGTGTGCTGGAGCATGTGGGGGATTGGTGAATTTTGAATGATCTATCTCCAGAGGAGTCCATGAAATCAAAAGAGCGTTCCATATTAGGACATGCGGCACATCTGCCGCATGGTCTAAAACCAGTCTTGATGCTACCTGGTCCGGCATTCAGTTGAGGTGTTATCGGTTGCAAATAGCCACAAACTAGACTGTCCCGTTGGGTGCAAGCCCTACATGCCGTGACGAGGGGTTGCGTGGATAAAAGTTTTTCAAGCACTGGATCTGTTAGTAGAATGGACCAATGTGAGGTCAGAACTTCCCTCATTTTATTCCACTGTGAATGATATGTACTCACAAATCTGATCTTATTATCCGGTGTCTTATCTTTTTTTGTTTGCAGCAAATGAAGCTGATTTAGATTCTTAGCACGCCAATAGGCCTTTTTTATAGACCGATGGCTGTAGCCTCTTTTAAGAAAGCGGTCTTTCAGCTCATTGGCCTGTCTTTCGAATGTTGCATCATCAGAGCAGATCCGTCGAATGCGTAAAAATTGACCAACAGGAATGGCAGAAATTGTGCTCTTAGGATGAAGAGATGTTGCATGCAAATATGCATTCACAGCCGTCTCTTTACGAAAAACATCCATCCTGAGGCGGCCAGTAGCATCCCTAGATACCGAAACATCCAGGAAATCAACTCTCTGTTTGCTATAAGTGTAAGTTAATTTAGTATTTCTGGAATTGATATTCAGTAGTTGAAAGAAAGCATGAAGTTTTTCTTCGGTACCCTGCCAGATCAAGAAGACGTCATCTATGTACCGCGCCCATAAAATGGCGCGGTCCATGATGACGTGTCTGTCTGACAGGAAGAGGTCCCTTTCCCACAGCCCCAGGAACAGATTGGCGTATGCAGGTGCACATGCCGCCCCCATCGCTGTGCCCTGGAGCTGTAGGAAAAAGGACCCGTTGAAGGAGAAAAAATTCCTTGTAAGTACAAATTTGAGAAGTCGTAACAGGAATAGAGAGAACTCCCTGGGTAAATTGCTGGCAGAGAGAAAAAACTCTACTGCCCGCAGTCCTTCTACGTGTTGGATGCTCGTGTAGAGAGACTCTACATCACAGGTCACCATGATGTTATCATCTTCCAAAATAATGCCCTGTATCCTTTGTAGGAAATCAGACGTATCCCTTACGTACGATGGTAGGGTTTCTACAATCGGTTTTAGGTGGAAATCTAGTAGTTTGCAGATATTCTCTACCATACTATTGCACCCAGAGATAATGGGCCTACCTGGTGGTATGGAGGCATTTTTGTGAACTTTAGGTAGTAAGTATAGGGTGGGAATGGATGGTTCCTGAATGATGAGAGCCTCACACATCTGTTTAGAGATAAGATTCTCCTCCAGTCCCGTATCCAGGATTTTTATGAGTTCACCTCTAAATGAGATTAAAGGGTTAAAGGTTAGCTTCAGATAGCAACTGGGATCTTTAAGTTGTTGGTATGCCTCTGCCAAATACATATTGCGGGGCCACATCACCAAATTCCCCCCCTTGTCAGCTGGTTTATAGACAACGTCCGTAATGTTCTTAAGTTTATAAAGACTCTGCCGTTGATCCTTATCTAGATTATCACAAGGGACGGATGTGGAAATCCGTTCAAAGTCCCTACTGACCGTCTTAACAAAGAGGTCAATCGCTGGACACAGTGACAAGGGGGGGAAATTTCTTGGATCTCTTTTTAATAGCCAATGGTATTTCATTGGCAATATTGAGTTCTACTCTCTCCTGTTATAATAGCAGGTCCTCCAAAATATGCAGGGCTCGCTGTTCATCCTCAGAATTCAGAGGATCAGTTAAATCTCTTTTCGCATGCCATCTCTTCATCATTAAGGAACACCCAAAAAGGTGCAGCTCCTTAATGGCAGTGAAACAGTCGAACCTACAGCTAGGTACATAAGATAAACCTCTCTCCAACAGAGAGGTGTCTGTGCTGGAGAGAGTGTAACCATCCCATTGTAGTGAATGGACAGAAGAGTTGTAATTACACCTGCTCACAAATGCACTGGTGATGGTCAGCAGATGAACAGAGAAGAGAACACTCGTACAAGTGCTGCAGTCTCTTCAAACAGCAGATTGGCAGGTGTGCTGGCAACCGGATATTGAGGATAGGTCATCAATATAAAAAATAAAAAAAATGGAGAACCCCTTTAATTGCCAAGGAGGGGAGCACAGTTGTGCAACCATACTAATTATTTAGGTAGTGCTAATATGAAATTGCAGTAATATTTAGCTTGTGACGAAACTGTGTCTTTCCAAGATGCCTGCGTTGCCTATTCAGCTTCACATGGGTACAGAGATAAAGAAGGGGAAATTATTCCCACCGACAGATAAGAAGCAGCAGGTAATCATTGCTGCACTGCTAGGATGAGAAATTATTAGGAGAAAAAATGTATTTTGGTCATGGCATGGGGCAGGTCTTAAAAGAGCTGCCTGGGTTCAGAGCTGACCACATTTTCATCCCTCTGGCCCCTCTGATGTGAGTTTTCAACCAGGAAGCCCCCCTGATATGAGCATTGGAGCATTTTATGCTCCAATGGTCTCCCTTGCCCTTGTTCTGGATTGTGCAGGGCAAGGTTTTTTGTTCATATTTCTACACTGCTAGGCAGAGGCTTCCACCTAGCAGTGTTGCTAGTGATATCACTGGCACTAATGGGCGGGTTTTAGCACTGTCCTATCTTTTTTAAAAGCTAGGGCAGCGCTAAAGCACGCCCATTAGTGTCGGTGATGTCACCAGGCTCACTGCAAGGCAGAAGCCTCCACCTAGCTTTCCCCATGGAGAGCCCAGTACGTCACCAGATCTTGGGAAAAAAAAAAAGGCATTTGCCCTATACAATTCAGCGCAACCATATCATATCAGGGAGACTGCCTGGGTGAAAACTGGGATATGTCCTGGTTCAGCTCTGAACCCTTTTATCCAACAATAAGTCAGGACTTAGTTCTGTCCATGGCTGGAGACCACCTTAGAAGAGAAGTCTGTGTCTTTCCTGCAAAAGAAAGTAGGTAAGCATCACAATGTGATTATGAGATGCTTGATAAAAGTGATATGTCTATATGGTAATTATATCTAGTGGATAAGTGACTAATACTATAAAAGTGATGTGTATGCTGTATGTATGAAATATGTGAGTGGTTCATACGGTAAGTGAACAATATGTGCTGTATGTATTTAATGAGTGGCTGGCATTTGCCATATGCTTCTAATATGTGAGTAATATGTATGCTGTATGCATCTAATGGGTGACATGTATGTAATATGTGAGTGATGTGTGCTGTATGCATGTAATATGTAAGTGATATGTGCACTGTATGTATGTAAGATGTGAGTGACATGTATGTTGCATGTTTGTAATTTGTGAGCAATATTTTCTGTATGTATCTAATAAATGGCTGACGTGCTATATGTTTCTAATACGTGAGTGACATGCGTGCTGTATGCATCTAGTATGTGGGTGATGTGTGTGTGTTATGTATGTAATATGTGAGTGATGCATGCTGTATGCATGTACTTATGTGAGTGGTATGTGCATCATATGTATGTAATATGTGAGTGACATGCATGTTGTATGTTTGCAATTTGTGAGCAATATGTGCTGTATGTATCTGATAAGTGGCTGACGTGCTATATGTTTCTAATACGTGAGTGACATGCGTGCTGTATGCATCTAGTATGTGGGTGACGTGTGTGGTACGTATGTAATATGTGAGTGATGTGTGATGTATACATGTAATATGTGCGCTGTATGTATGTAATATGGCATTCATTGTATGTATGTAATTTGCGAGCAATATGTGCTGTATGTATGTATTTAATAAGTGGCTGATGTGTGCTTTATGCTTCTAATATGTAACACGTGCTGTATGACGAGGACACGGTGGATCTGTTATAAACATCCTGTATGACTATATATGTTTCTATGGCTCTGTTTTATCCACTCTGAATTCTGTTAGGGGCTAGCTATGCTTTCTGCTTGTAAGTGCTTCTTTTCAGTTGTTCGATTGGTAGGCGTTTACCAGGATGGGTTCCCATTATACGATATCATCAGGAGCACTTTCTAATGGCATAAAATGATACTGTACACACTACAGAAAGAAATGCTGCAAAGGAGGTGAAATGGGAACACTCCACTGAATTTGTGTATTTACTTGCAATTGTCGTCACAGTATTCTATGCAGTAAATCCATTATTCATGTGAGCAATCAGAAGGGCTTTTTGTGATGGCTATAAAGGTACAGCTCCTTCAGCTCTTGCTGTAATCCAGTCTTGATTAATAGGTCAATTGGACGCTGTAGCAGTTGCAGTGAACTGTGACTTGAACCATGAGAAAGGGATGTACAAAATACAATAGGTTTCTCAATATAATCCGAGAGGTATTTTCTGAATTATATACGTTTTTCAGCTACCTAGCAGTCTACAATTCCCATACAACACTGTAATGTCGATACCAACGCATCCGGTGGATATGACAGTAAAAATGAAATCGTTCATCTGTGGATTTTTATATATTAAATATGTGTATTCATTACCATTCATTTTAGTTTGCTGCAGCTTAACAAAGCAACTTAATTGATTTCTCCTAACTTTTCCCAAATGGCCATAAGTACCTCCCAAGTGGAATCACTTTACTCCTTTAAGCGTGTTTTGACGGAGGTCGACAGCGAGTCATGAAGATAAATGGTTTGTAAATTGGCTCACAAACATGCACGTCACCTAAGGTTCTTGACTCACTCTTGAGTGATAATCCATCAAACAGTCTTGGAAAGGATGTATTTCTAGGCAGCATGATCCACAAATTATAAAGAACAAGAAGTCATCGTTCTTTTTTTCCTATGAATGTGCTTTAATTATGGGAACATCAGACATAAAATTTGCTAAAAGTTATTTTTATCTATATGTATATAAAGAAGGAGGTATGTATGTGTGTGTGTGTTCCGCGATCACTCAAAAACCGGGTTTGTCTGCTATGGAAGGAGGGAGATGTGTATCCATTCTGGGGGTTTCTTATATGCTGATCAGACAGGCAGGGCAATGAGCCATGCCAGAAGCCCACCAATATGGATACCACTTAGATTACACACTTGAAGATGTAATATGTATATGCGTTGTGTTTCTCCCTTTTTTTTTATATTTGTATATTCCTTTGTTTCAGAGAAATTCAATAAAGAAATTTACAAATATAAAAAATAAAATTAAAAAAAATTGTCGAGACAAAATATTGCGTGACACATGTCGTCATGTAACCCTAGAATTAAAGGGGCAGGGCCCTGTGGAGGTCACTGTTAAAGGGGCGGTCACTGTTAAGGTCCCTGTTAAAGAGGCGTTCACTATAGATGTTACTGTTAAGGAGGCAAGCCGCTGGGGAGATCACTGGTAAAGGGGCAGACACTGTGGAGGTCACTTTAAGGGGGCAGGGGCCAGTATTAAAGGGGCAACTGCTGTAGAGGTCACTGTTAAGGCAGCGGGAACTGTGGAGGTCACTGTTAAGGGGACAAGCCCCTGAGGATATCACTGTCAAGGGAGTTGGGTGCTGTGAAACTCACTGCTAAAGAGGCGGGCTGCTGTGATGATAAAAGTTAAGAAGATGGACTGCTGTGGACGTCACATTTTAAAGTGGCGGTGCATTGTAGGGGGGCCAGTGCTAAGGGGTGGGGGGCTATAGAGGTCACTGTTATGGTTGATACTGTCGATATCTTGTAACAACACAAACATCCTTCACCCCCAGCCGGGTCTTTAAAGATGGCGCCTGCTCCTGAGTGCTGCAGGCGCCATAGCCGTGGGTGGCCGCCTGTTTCTTATAGCAGACACCCGCGGCTCATGCCCTCAACCGGCAGCAATGCCGATCGCAGACATTTAACCCCTCAGATGCCGTGGTCAATCCTGACCACGGCATATGAGCGCACTGAAAACCGAAAGCGTTTATGCAGCAGTCCCTTTTTTTGTGAATTACAGGAGGCTGCTGCATAGTATTTCCTATGGAAGCCCTTGCCTGTAATAGGGCTCCATAGTAAACTAGTAAAATCATGATAGATTCCAATGCTAGTGCATTGGGGTCTATGATAATAGCAATCAGATGATTTATTGTTATAGTTCTCTATAGGAAAAAATTGCCATTTTTGGTCGCTTAATTTCTACAAAAAATGTAATAAAAAGTTATCGAAGTCACATCACAGTAGTATTAATGAAACGTTCAGATTGCCCCGCAAAAAATGAGCCCCCCATACAGCTCCGTACACATCATTACAAAACAGTTATAGGGGTCAAAGTATGGCAACAAAAAAAGAGAACATATTTTATTCCCACTTTTTAATTTATTTTATCACTATCAAAACAAAACAAAAACTATGCATGTATGGTTTCGCCGGATTCGTACTGACCTATAGAATTAACTGGCTAGTTTTATCGCACATCAAATGTTGTAAATAAAAAACCTGTAAAACTGAGGTGGTATTGCTTTTTTTATTCAATTTCACCCTATTTGGATTTTTATTTCCCGCTTCCCACTACAACATCTACAATATTAAATGGTGGCATTGGAAAGTACAACTTGTCCCACAAAAAACAAGCCCTCATTTGGCTATGTAAACAAACAAATAAAAAAGTTAAGGCTCTGGGAAGGCAGGGAGTGCAAAACACAGCACAATTCAGCATGAAGAGCACTGGATCGCAACAGTGGCATCTGGAGCATGAGAAGTGAATAGATTTTTTTGTCTGATCTGAGGTCTGATTAACATAGGAGTCTGATATGAGGTCTGATTGGGGGTCCGATTAACACTACGGGTTTGATAGGGGCTCCTAGCTGAGGTCTGATTAAGATTGGGGGTCTGATCTGAGGCCTAAAAAAAAAAAGAATTATATATAAATATAGTTGGAGAGAAAACATCTATCCAAACATACATTGTTTCAAAAGATATGGTTGTTACCCGTGTCTAAGCTGCGTTAACTGCAGCTATATGCTGAAAGGGGAGAAAATTATGCATCCAACATTGAAAACTCAGTTTGAGATACTGCCACTTCCTTACATGTAACAGCTCATTTGTTATTTACTTACTATTGTGCCCGTGCGCCTTCTCTATGTTGGAGAGACCACTTTGGATGTAAAAACCAGGTTGAACTATCATAGATACTCGATTCTCCAGAAATGGAGGGATCTCCCTGTGTACAAGCACTTTGCAGAGGTTGGACATAGGGAGAAGGACCTCAAATTTAGGGTGATTGACCATATTCCCCCTCTGAAGAGGGGAGATAGCAGGGAGCGAGTATTGAAACAGCGAGAAATAATGTGGATACACCGGTTACGTACACTCAAGCCAGATGGCCTGAACACTGAATATAGATGGGATTTGTGTGGATAGGAGGTGCAGTCGGCTTACTAGACGGCTCACTCATTAGTAGATGGAGCCTGACGACTCCACTTGTGTTGACACCATGATACACTGTATAATAAAGGGAAGGGTTAATCCTACCCGAAGCCACTTATAAGAAAGAGTGAGTGAATATGGGGTAGATGGGGGTGGCGATACAGGCCCTCTGTTTGTCCACTGGTGGCCCAGGAGGACAGCTGTTTGGTCCGAGTGCTGAGCAGGGAGACCATTGTGGTCGCCCCTGACAGCATCGCACGTACCCTCATACTTCCCCTATATTCATGGAGGTACTTGGGATGACTCTATGCTATTTCGCAAATGTGATTGCCTAGTTGCACTGATGTTATAGCCGAGATGTGTACGAACATTCCGTGTCACCAGGACGACTAGCACGCCCCCCTTGTTGTTGGTTGGATGTGGCCAAGTCACATGGTCCACCCCTCCTCTTTCTGCGATACGTACGTTGCGTTCCATGGCATGACGCCGCGTTCCAAGGGAGCGTGTGTATGTGGTTACACAATACGAGCCGGGAGGACGGGGTTGACTGTCGGACCCGGCGCATGTGCACAACACAGATGGAGACGCCAGATACTCGCGGCCACATGGAGCCATTGATGGTATGCACTACTATTTTAATACTTTAACAGGATGCAGCTGTATCCTGTTATGTTATAACCTGTTTCAACCCTTGATGTATAAGCACATAGCACTTTTGTATCACACACTGGACAGACTCTTAGATCCGATATGTGGAATAAGAGATGTTATAGGTGTATATACAGTACAGACCAAAAGTTTGGACACACCTTCAAAGAGTTTTCTTCATTTTCATGACTATGAATATTGTAGATTCACACTGAAGGCATCAAAACTATGAATTAACATATGTGAAAATATATACATAACAACAAAGTGTGAAACAACTGAAAATATGTCATAGTCTAGGTTCTTCAACGTAGCCACCTTTTGCTCTGATTACTGCTTTGCACACTCTTAGAATTCTCTTGATGAGCTTCAAGAGGTAGTCACCTGAAATGGTCTTCCAACAGTCTTGAAGGAGTTCCCAGAGATGCTTAGCACTTGTTGGCCCTTTTGCCTTCACTCTGCGGTCCAGCTCACCCCAAACCATCTTGATTGGGTTCAGGTCCGGTGACTATTGAGGCCAGGTCATCTGGCGCAGCACCCCATCACTCTCCTTCATGGTCAAATAGCCCTTACACAGCCTGGAGGTGTGTTTGGGGTCATTGTCCTGTTGAAAAATAAATGATGGTCCAACTAAACGCAAACGGGATGGAATAGCATGCCGCTGCAAGATGCTGTGGTAGCCATGCTGGTTCAGTATGCCTTCAATTTTGAATAAATCCCCAACAGTATCACCAGCAAAGCACCCCAACACCATCACACCTCCTCCTCCATGCTTCACGGTGGGAACCAGGCATGTAGAGTCCATCCGTTCACCTTTTCTGTGTCGCGCAAAGACACGGTGGTTGGAACCAAAGATCTCAAATTTGGACTCATCAGACCAAAGCACAGATTTCCACTGGTCTAATGTCCATTCCTTGTGTTCTTTAGTTCAAACGAGTCTCTTCTGCTTGTTGCCTGTCCTTAGCAGTGGTTTCCTAGCAGATATTCTACCATGAAGTCTTGATTCACACAGTCTCCTCTTAACAGTTATTCTAGAGATGTGTCTGCTGCTAGAACTCTGTGTGGCATTAACCTGGTCTCTAATCTGAGCTGCTGTTAACCTGCGATATCTGAGGCTGGTGGCTTTGAAGAACCTAGAATATGACATATTTTCAGTTGTTTCAAACTTTTTTGTTATGTATATAATTCCACATGTGTTAATTCATAGTTTTGATGATTTCAGTGTGAATCTACAATTTTCATAGTCATGAAAATAAAGAAAACGCTTTGAATGAGAAGGTGTGTCCAAACTTTTGGTCTGTACTGTATATAATACTTATGTTTTGCACAGTATGTAAAGATTCACACAACTATTGAACCTTCTATGTAACTTTGTAGTCAAATGGATTTATTGTAATAATGGATTTATTGTAAAGAGTGTCATGTGACTTAGCACCGTTTTGATACCATGTGATTGACACCATGTGATTTCACTAATTGTACCATGTGATTGCACTGGCTTGTGGGTATATATACCCTGTTTATTGCACAGTTGTATAGCTTGACAAAGGCCTCATTGAGTAGGCCGAAACGTTGCTGGGAAATTAAAGTTTGGGGTCTTCACCCTTTCACGATAATCTGGAAGTGCTGCCTTGTTTTTTGGAGAAAAAAAATTAATATAATTATATATATATATATATATATATATATATGGAAAAAGAAACCACTGGCGGCACCACCCTCAGATAGTACAGGGAAAAGACGGGTGCAAAATCCAAGTATGGTAACAGGTGCTTACCCACTTATAAAAATAGAAAAATTGGACTGCACTCCAAGCGTATCTTCTCAAAAGATGTGTTTAATCACCCATATGATGGCAAAAGCAACGTTTCGGCTCCAACATGAGCCTTTCTTTGAGAAAGGCTCATGTTGGAGCCGAAACGTCGCTTTTGCCATCATATGGGTGATTAATGATTAAACACATCTTTTGAGAAGATACGCTTGGAGTGCAGTCCAATTTTTCTATTTTTATATATATATATATATATATATGTATATACAGTACAGACCAAAAGTTTTTTTTTTATGACTATGAAAATTGTAGATTCACACTGAAGGCATCAAAACTATGAATTGGAATTATATACATAACAAATATGTGGAATTATATACATAACAAAAAAGTGTGAAACAACTGAAAATATGTCATATTCTTGGTTCTTCAAAGTAGCCACTTTTTGCATTGATTACTGCTTTGCACTCTCTTGGCATTCTCTTGATGAGCTTCAAGAGGTAGTCACCTGAAATGGTTTTCACTTCACAGGTGTGCCCTGTCAGGTTTAATAAGTGGGATTTCTTGTGTTATAAATGGGGTTGGGACCATCAGTTGTGTTGTGGAGAAGTCAGGTGGATACACAGCTGATAGTCCTACTGAATAGACTGTTAGAAATGTGTATTATGGCAAGAATAAAGCAGCTAAGTAAAGAAAAACAAGCGGCCATCATTACTTTAAGAAATGAAGGTCAGTCAGTCCGAAAAATTGGGAAAACTTTAAAAAGTGTCCCCAAGTGCAGTCACAAAAAACATCAAGCGCTACAAAGAAACTGGCTCACATGCGGACCGCCCCAGGAAAGGAAGACCAAGAGTCACCTCTGCTGCGGAGGATAAGTTCATCCGAGTCACCAGCCTCAGAAATCGCAGGTTAACAGCAGCTCAGATTAGAGACCAGGTCAATGCCACACAGAGTTCTAGCAGCAGACACATCTCTAGAACAACTGTTAAGAGGAGACTGTGTGAATCAGGACCTCATGGTAGAATATCTGCTAGGAAACCACTGCTAAGGACAGGCAACAAGCAGAAGAGACTTGTTTGGGCTAAAGAACACAAGGAATGGACATTAGACCAGTGGAAATCTGTGCTGATGAGTCCAAATTTGAGATCTTTGGTTCCAACCACCGTGTCTTTGTGCGACACAGAAAAGGTGAACGGATGGACTCTACATGCCTGGTTCCCACCATGAAGCATGGAGGAGGAGGTGCAATGGTGTGGGGGTGCTTTGCTGGTGACACTGTTGGGGATTTATTCAAAATTGAAGGCATACTGAACCAGCATGGCTACCACAGCATCTTGCAGCATCATGCTATTCCATCCGGTTTGCATTTAGTTGGACCATCATTTATTTTTCAACATGACAATGACCCCAAACACACTTCCAGGCTGTGTAAGGGCTATTTGACCATGAAGGAGAGTGATGGGGTGCTGCGCCAGATGACCTGGCCTCCACAGTCACTGGACCTGAACCCAATCGAGATGGTTTGGGGTGAGATGGAAAGCAGAGTGAAGGCAAAAGGGCCAACAAGTGCTAAGCATCTCTGGGAACTCCTTCAAGACTGTTGGAAGACCATTTCAGGTGACTACCTCTTGAAGCTCATCAAGAGAATGCCAAGAGTGTGCAAAGCAGTTATCAAAGCAAAAGGTGGCTACTTTGAAGAACCTAGAATATGACATATTTTCAGTTGTTTCCCACTTTGTTGTTATGTATATAATTCCACATGTGTTAATTCATAGTTTTGATGCCTTCAGTGTGAATCTACAATTTTCATAGTCATGAAAATAAAGAAAACTCTTAGAATGAGAAGGTGTGTCCAAACTTTTGGTCTGTACTGTATATATTTATTTCAATATTCCTCCTCTAAAACCTAGTTGGGTCTTATGGACAGGTGTGTCTTTTAGGGCAAAAGTATGAGATATGATTTAGATAGATAGAAATTGAAAAGCAGGCAACACTCCACCAAATTTCTAAATAAATATGGGTGCCAGTGTTCTCAATCCCGTCTCAGTCCTAGCAACTTAGATAGATCTATAGCTAGATAGATAGATAAACTTTGTACATTTCAGCTTGATGTATTGGAAGTAATTTATCAAATGCCATTGATCTTTGATAGCCCCTACACTGCCCGATGAAGTGCCTAATTTTTTATGAAATGCTGGCTAGTGTTAAGCGCAAATATTCGAATCACAAATTTTTATCGCGAATATCGTTACTTCGAGAATTCATGAATATTTCGAATATAGTGCTATATATTTGTATTTACGAATAGTGTTGAATATTCTAATCGTAAATTTATCGCGAATATCAAACATTACCAATTTTCGCAATCAAATAAACAATGACTAATGCTAATTTATGCCGAATATTCTACCAAAAATGTGCAAAATATCACAAATTTGAATATTGCCTATGCCACTCATCACTAGTGCTGGCCTCTTTATAAATTAGGCAAACCTTTCAGTCTGTGCACATGAAGTAAAAACTACTCTAGCCCCTGAGTTGACTTTTCACCTTTTTCACCTAATTTGTCAGGACCAATGTTCTGTCCTGTCCCCATCGAACCCAGTCCGTTCCTTACCACTCCCGCATAGTTAAGCACAGCACAAAAATGTTTTTGCACAAAAATATTGTCACACTATCATTAAAAAGTTGCTAAATGGGGTCTTACAACTTTTTTTTTTTACAACAAAAGCTGGTGTAGCGTTAATAGTAAATAACCCTCATTGTGTTTTTTGCCCACAGTCATACAGTATGTCCTATTTTCAAATGTGAACATATGAAATTTTATTGGTGGGTATAGCTATATCAGTGACACTTTAAGACTGAGGCCAAGTAGCAATAGTGTCCTAATTTAAATGCCGCAATATATGATTGCATATTCAAGCTGGACTTCTCAATATGAAACCTGCCAGCTTAATTAAATTTCTGGAATGCATTGGATGGAAATTAATTTATCTGGGTGAAAGCTGCAATCATTTAGACTGCATGTATTTTAAATGTACACCCCTTTGGCAAAATGACCTCAGTGAAATGAATTATACCCCATCATAGATTGTGATTCTTCTAATTATATTCCTTTCTCTAACCATTTCCATATTAAAATAAAGGTTAAGATATGTAATATTTGGTACTGCATTAGCACAGCTAAAAATGATTTTGTACTGCATGTGCACAGCTAGAAAGTGCATAGTTATCACTGCTCTGTCACTTAGTTTGCTATATTTGTGTTATAGTTAAAGGGGTTTTCCAAGATAACAACTTTTTGTTAGGATAGATCATCATGGTTAGTGTTGAGCAAATCAAAGTCCACAAAGTGGATTTTAATTCAAATTTCAGGATAAATTTGATTTGCCGCAAAGCTGAATTTCCTCGTACTTTCTGGTAGCAAATCAATTTAACCTGAAATAGTGTAAAAAACTGAAAGAAAAAAAAAACATGCTTACCTGATTCATTTGCTTACAATTGGCTGGCTACCATCTTGCTTGAAGATCTTGCACAAAATCTTGTGTGTGGTATGATCACACCACACTGGCCGGCGTGATTACATCATCATGGGCTGTGCGAGATTTCATGCCAGATCTTCAAGCAAGATGGCGGCAGCTGGCCTGCAACAAGCAAACAGATCAGTTAAGTATGATTTCTTTTACACTCTGTTATTGATATCAAATGCCACGATCATGTATAAATGTGGCATCTGAGGGGTACAATGTTGGTGGGAGGCACAATCACCATTCCCTGTCATTGCACCCACTACTTACAAAATAATTAATCACAAAGCAATTTTTTGGTAAATACTGGGGAAGCAGACAAATCGCTCATCTCTAATAATAGTGTAATTAGCCTAGCCCCACTTTCTGCACTACAACAGAAAGGAGTTATAGAATTATGGAAGGATGGCAGAAAAAGATCACATGGTACATACATATAGTCTGCCCCTGTTGTCTTTCCATTTTCTACTTATGTTTAAACAAATCTCTTTTTATTGAGAAAAATGGAAACAAGTGGAGACTACAAGTAAAAATGAGTTAACAGCATAGGCGTATGACAGCTATGATCACAATGCTGTGCAGTTCGATGAATACAATAATGTGAACAGTTCACCAAAATCAACATCCTTATTAAAGAGAAAACAGGAGTGGGGAAGGTAGAGTGGAGGGTGGGGGGGGGGGGGAGAGGATATGGGCTCTGCTCTAATAATGAAGCTTTCTGTAGCTCTTCCAGTGGTGACAAATTTTGAGAAATTGAGTACGGGAATGTGTTTCCCAATGTGCTAGTTGCTCGAACTTGTAGATCTGGTCTGATTTCTCAATCCAGGCTCAAATAGGGGGTGATGACTCCCTTTTCCACAATAAGGGTATCATCAGTCGTGCTGCCGTAATGAGCATAGTCGGAGGGTTGGACTTAGATGGTGTAAGAGAGCTGTTAGGGCACCATAGGACTATTTTGGGGTCTAGTGTGATGTGAGAGGAACAGATCTCATTGATTAAATTTTCTATTTGAGGCCAGTAAGAGCATATTTTCCTACAATGCCACCAGATGTGGGATAGCGAGCCTGGTCCTACTCCGCCCCTCCAGCATAACTGCAAAATCTCTGGGTTGAGCTTAGGCAATAATTCTGGTGTTTTTTACCACCTCGTGAGTAGGTGGTACAAGTTATCTTGGATTCTAATACAATGGTTAAAGCCATGTGAATGGGAGAGGATGAAGGCTTTTTCCGGGTCAGAGAGACAAATAGAAAGCTCAGATTCCCAAGATAAAAAAAAATAAAAATGGAGATCAGGAGGTGAGGAGGAGAGCAGCTCCCTGTACATTGAAGAAAAGGGCTTGTGAAGAGCTTGGGCCGCACTTAGCCTTTTTTCCAACCAGATAGGGGAGTCGGGGTGGACGGTCGATCATTTGAGGGACTTAATGTCCCTTAGGAAGTTCCTAGAGTGGAGAAAAGAAGTAGCCTTGACTTTAGGTAGGTCAAGATTCCCATCCCAATTTAGATCACCATCTGGCTTAGATATGTCTTGCAAGGTGAGACTCGTGAGTAGGGACCAGACACCTGAAGATTCTAGGATGGCAGGATGGATAAAGGATTGTAAGAGATGTAATGGTAGTCTAGGATTGGGGAAACCGAGAGTTTGGGACTTGTTAAGTTTGGACCACTCCACCAACAAGCATTTCCAAATTGGAGATATGCAAGTGTTGCTAGGGGAGTAGGAGTGCAGTCCCCACAGTACAAGTCTCTCCTTATTGGTGAGCAGGTTTCTCTCCAATTGGGAGCATAGATTTGCGGTCTGGCCAGAGAGGAGGGCCACACCTCTGCATAGTTTGAGAGCTGTGTAATACAGGTATATGTCAGGGAGGCCTAAGCCTCTGAATCTCTTCTCTCTGGTCAGAACAGAAAAAAGTGATCTTAGGCGATCTACCTCTCCAAAGAAAAGAGGAAAATACACAGTGTATCTCTATGGAGTAGTGTGGTAACCAAATTGGGAGTGCCTGGAGTAAATAGAGAAATTTAGGGACTATATAGGACTTAAGATAATTCTTCCTACCTATCCAGGAGATGAATGGGAGTTTCAGAGATTGTAGGTGTGATCTAGTAGAATATAATAATGGGGTGTAATTAAAGGAAAATAGATCTTTAACAAATGCTGAGATGCGGACCCCTAGGAATGTTATGTCCCGAGGGGCCCATTTGAAGGGGGTGGTGCGCTTAAGAATGTTAACCATGCGGGTAGGGCAGGAGACGTTGAGGACAAGGGACTTACTGTAATTAATTTTGAAGTTTGAAATGGAGCCAAATTCATCAAAAATTGTAAGCAGTTTAGGGAAGGATGTTTTGGGATTGGAGGTCATAATCAAGAGGTCATCAGCGAAGGCAGCTGTCAAATGGGTTTCGGAGCCGACGATAAGGCCTTTAATAACTGGGTCTTGGTGGAATTTACAAAGCAACATCTCCATAACAATGACAAAGAGGGCAGGGGAGAGTGGGCATCCCTGTCTCATACCATTAGAGATGGTGAAGTAAGGTGAGATGGTGCCATTGACCTTGACCCTGGCAGAGGGGGCCGAGTATAAAGTACAAATTGCAGCAATTAATTGGTCAGCTGACCCTATGGAAGGCCTTTTCTACATCTGTACCTAATAGGGTCAGTAGGTGGAGCAAGCGTGTGGTATTCTCGTTCCCCTGTCTGCCAAGGACAAAGCCAACCTGCTCCCTGGTGATGATATCAGGTAAAAATCAGTTGGATACGTTGGGCCGGGATCTTAGCCCACCTTTTGACATCTGTGTTTAACAGGGAAATCGGGTGATAATTGCCACAGCTGAGGGGGTCCTTGTTTTCCTTAAGAATTATGGTTATGTGTGCCGAAAGTTAATGGGGAGGGAGGGAGCCTCCGTTAAGAAGGTAGTTACACAGGGATATAAAATGGGGTAATAGTATACCCTTAAAGGTTTTATAGTAGAAGGGCCGGGGCTCTTACCCGAAGGGATGGAAGACAAAACTTTCAGAATTTCAGAATCCGTGACAGGGGCTGTCAGTTGGGAAGCTTGTGAGGTAGTGATGGATGGGAGCTTTAATGTAGAGAGAAATCTGTTGGTGGTGTTAGCAATGAGTTCTGGGGACGACTGTGAAGGGGACAGGAGATTGTAAAGGTCGGCGTATAAAACGCAGAAGGTTTTTGCTCTGGAGTCGAATTATGCTGAACGCCGTTGGCGTCTATGATAGAGGGAATCAGCATGTTATCGTTTAGTGAGTGCTGACATTAGTTTATTCCACCTATCCCCATGCTCATAAGCCTTCAATTTGGTGCAGAATAGAAGCTTAGCGGAAGTAATGTAAAGTAGGTTTTTTAAATTCGCTCTTGCATTAGATAGCATCTCTGCAATGTTTAAGGCCTGGGGGTGTTTATACATTTGTTTAAGTGTTGCAATATGGGTCAGGAGGGCGTTTAGGGCTTGAGAACATTTTTTTCTTGATGTAGAAGCCCAGGGCGAGTAGTTCGCCTCTGATCACGGCCTTATGTGACTCTCAGATAATAGATGGAGAAGGGGAAGAAGAACCTTCTGCATTAATGATAAAAAGCTCTGAGAGGGAGGATGACAATTTAGGGACATTATTTGGGTCTAGTATGAGTGTGTCGTTAAGTCGCCAAGTCCATTCCTTCTTTGGGAGGTCAGTTAGTAAGAAATTTAGGAAGACTGGGGCATTGTCAGATAGTGTAATATTTCCTATCTTAGCACTAATGACCCGAGAAACGTGAGCTGAGGAAAGGAAAAGATAATCAAGTCTATGGAAAGAAGTTTTGGGCTGGGAGTAGAATGTATAGTCTCTACCTGAGGGATTTAGGGTGCGCCAGATAGCTAAGACATCCAGTTTTGTCAGGGTGATCTTTAAGCGTCTCAAAAGCTTATGTGATATTGCTGATTTTTTTGTGGAAGCGTCAAGGAATGGTTCTAAGGCCTCATTAAAGTCGCCACCCAAGATAACTATGCCCTCTTTGAAGGAGGATAATTGGGTGAGGGTCCGAACGAGCCAAGGGACCTGGCCTCTATTAGGAGCATATATGTTGGCTAATGTAGTAAGCGTATCAGCAATAGATCCCTTCACAAACAGAAAGCGCCCTTCAGGATCGGAAGTGATTGCTGAGTGCTTAAAAGGGAGCTGCTTGTGGGTATGCTGACACCCCTGCTAGCAGAGCTGTGAGAGCTATGCAACCATTGTGTGAATTTCCTAATTGACAAGTTTGGAATCTTACAGTTTTTAAAGTGGGTTTCCTGAAAATAAGCAATGGAGACTTTGTCTTTTTGCAGTAGAGATAGGACCTGATACCTCTTACATGGCTCATTCAGACCCCTCACGTTGAGTGAAGAAGCTATAAGGGAAGCCATGACATCAAACAAAGTGACATTAGCCTGGATACAGACCACTTGGATATTGTGAGCATCTGCGAGAAGAGTAGAGACCAGGAAAAGACAGGGGTGGGGGGGGGGGGGAGGAACAGGAATGAACGAGCATTGCTTTAAGCAATAGGAGAGAGGAGAACAATGTGAACATTGAAGTGATATATATAATATGAGGGGAATTAGGAGTCCTACAAGACACCTGAGATGTAATGAATCCTTTTTCATCACGGCGGCAGGCCGCGATCGGTCAGGAGGGGGGCTCCTGTAGGAAATCTGAGAGCCAATGAGAGGCTATCAGGGGGCGAGGGAACATCCGAAAATGGGAGACAGTGTTGTAACCCTGGCAAAATTACAGAGAATGAGGGAAGGGGGACGGGGGTGAGACTCATATAAGATTTGGCATTGAAATATGTATGAGAACAGGAGATAAACAACCACAATGCCTAGCAGATAGATCGGACCAAGAATTAAACCTGTAGGTAATGTTAAACATGCTAACAAAGTGGTAGAGTCAATGTGAAGGTCAGCCGACAATCTGAGGTCGGTATGACATGGATGGTAGGACGCTGTATCATGAAGATACCACGAGGTAGCAAGTCAGACGTAGATCACAGGAATCAGGTCTTCGCTGGTAATGGGCGAACCTTCTTGGTCTTCTCGGATTTTCCCGGGAAGACAAGGTGCCATATTCTATCGTGTGGCGGTGTCAGAAGCGGATCCCCTTGGTCTGCTGGAATCCAGAAAGGGACATCAATGGGTAAAATTCCAAGCGGGCCCCAGATGGCTTTCAGGTCAGCTGGCAAACGAACAGTAAGTTGTTTACCGTTCTTCAAGATGGTAAGCCCAAAGGGATATAGCCACCTGAACGGAGTGGCTGTAGTATGCGCCGTTTGGCCAGATCAGGTCTTGGAAGAATAAAAGTGTGGCATCTCTGTAGTTAAGAAGGTCGGCTTCTCTTTCTGCTTTCATAAGATCAGCCGTGTCCATATAGCTGATGTCCGCAGATGACATCACAAGGAGGATCAGTGGGCTTAGGTTTGGGTCTCAGGGCGCGATTAATGCGCTCGATTACTTTTTTTGCCGCTCTCTCCGGGCCCAGCAAATTTGCAAAAAGTTCATACGCTACATTGTGGAGCGCCTCAACTGCGATTGTTTCAGGTAGGCCACGGATCCGGAAGTTGCGGCGGCGGCTGAGATTTTCATGATCTTTAATACAAAGCAGCACGTCGTTGATCAGGTCTTTATGAGTCTGCAGAGCTGCACATATTTTGCCTTCATGTTTCAGGATTGCATCTTGTGTATTTTCTAGAGACACTACCCGGTAACCGAGATGGCGGAAATCTTCTTTTACGTCCTCCAAGTCTCTCTTTAGAGGCGCCAGCGCGGTGTCCAAAAGTTCTTTAAGAACAGATTTAGAGAAGGATGTACCTCTTCAAGGGGGTCTGCAGTCCGATATATCGGATGTGCTGACTATATCCGAATGCTGTAGCGTGTGGCGCCATCTTGGAGGCTTCAAAGGAGTGAGATCTCGGGCTGCTTTCTGAGAAATTATTCCATATCTGGCTGCTTTGAGCGGATCGGAGTTGATTCGGGCTAGTCCTTGAGTCGGTCCTTGCCAGTTTTCCCCATTTGTGGGATTTTTTTAAGCAAATTAAGGGGTAAAACACCAGTGTGGATGAGGAGCTCAAGATCAGGCAGCCATCCAGCAACGCAGTCAGGCTCCGCCCCCCAGTATACCATATGTTTATTCCAGACATGATTAAATTCATTTATTGTTAATTTTCCAACCACATCTGCTGGAAGTTCCAAGTATTAGGGCTTGTTTACACGAGCGGATGCCATGCGGGTAATCCACTGCGTGAAAGAGAGCCAAGCCCCGTTCCGGACAGCAGAGACACGGAGCATTAACATGATAAAGTTGTCACTGTGGTTTTGTAGTAAAAAGATCACAGAGAGGCACGGAATATTATCAATCATGTTTATGCTCCATGTCTCTGCTGTCCGGAATGGGGCTTGGCTCTCTTTCACGCAGCGGATTTCCCGCACAGGATCCGCTCGTGTGAAAGAGCCCTAACTATTCATTCTATAATATAATATATTTTTTTGCGCTATTTCTTCTGAATTCTGATATTTCCTCTAACTAATTTAGATTGTTCTCCTGTACAGTTCCTTATTAAAAACACTTCCCTCCTGAACTGTATATAAACCTTTAACACAATTAAAGGTTTCAATACAATCATGTCACCCCTTTTCCTTCTTTCCATTAAAACTGTAAAAATGAAGGTCTTTTTAGCTTCAGCCCTCATTTTATCTCAGGTCAGTACAGTGCTGCACCTAAAGTATACAAAAAACAAAGCAAAAAATAAATAAATGACTTCCCGCCACTCTGTTCCAGTGATGAGAGTCTGGCTGCTTCCAGTTCTTGGCATGCAAACTTCTGATGGGTGATCACATATGCTGTTACAGTCAATCATTGGCCTCAGCAATTATGTGTCCCCAACTCTATGGAAGATTTAATGGCATGCAGGTTGGCAAAAGATGAATGACCGTGAATGGAAATAAAGATATACCAAGTTGACCATACTCTGAAATACAACACAGCAAAATAGTCAAAAACAAATCAAAAGCCAATTCAGCAAACAGAAATGCTTAAATGCTGACAACGATGGAAAACCAGAAGACTACAAATCCCATAATATACAGATAAAACATATAGGCAAGAACTAGATACTGAATCTGGAAAGAAATACCCACAGCACGTTATCCCCAGCGATCAAGTCTGGACTTTTAAAGCTAAGCAATCAAAAACTCTCTCCAAAATTACCTATGCCTGGCTTGGTGATACCCAACTTCCCCAACAACGCTAGTATAGATAAGCATTGAGCATCAGGAAAATCCCTATTGCTTGTAACTAGAGATGGCCTTGCAGTTCGCCCCCGGCGGTCGTTTTTCGCAGCTCGTTCGCGGTTTACCAAACATGCGAACATATGACGATATTCGCGCCCGCCATATTCTTTTACCTTGTGACGAACTTTACATCCATCAGGTGGTACAGGACAGCCAATTGAGACATTTCAGCACATGGACATACCCCCTACCTTATAAATAAACCTGATCTGGCCACCATTTTACATTCAGTCATTTGCCAGTGTAAGGAGAGGTTGCTGTGTGAAGCAGGGACAGACTGTTAGGGACACCAAACGCTAGCTAATAGGGCCAAAGAAGTCCTTTTAAGGACTGTATAGGTGTGCTATCGATAGGTGTGATACACAGAGGGGTGCGATATACTTATAATATACTTTTATAATGAGTCAAAAACACATAGATAGATCTATATAGTGATCACCTGGAAGTCAGGGGCTTAGAGGTTAGGGGCTAACTAGGACCATTTTTATATAGGGTAAGGTTTCGGATGGGGTCACTCTTATCAGGGTGGGTGGACTGTGGTTAGGCTATCAGGGCCAGAATAGCACCCCCCCTGTAGGGCAATATCAGGGACAGTTCTTTGCCCACCATGTCCTTCAATACCACATCATTATCTAGCCCAGGGATGGATGTTTTTTGCTTTCCCTGCGGGATTCATGGATGTGCACTGGAACCCCCCGGATTGTGGTAGGACATATGGTTTCTGATTTAGTGCCGCCATGCACTTGTTATTGCCTACCGCATCTATGCTTTTTGCTTAACTTTAATAATTTGATTTATTTTCATTTTGAGGGATATCTTTTAATAGTAACATTATTAAAGGTTATGTTTTATCTTTATGTATATTCTAATGGATTGCCTTCCTTGTACATGTTATAATATACTTTCTAACATAGAAAGTATATTATAGTGCATTTGTATTGTGCAGCAGTTGTGTGCGGTTATGCTGCGATACCGCAGGTATATAGAGGGACAAGAGTTATTGGAACAAATCATTTCTACTGGTGTGATATACCAGTTGCCCCCCCCCCAAAAAAAAAAGAAGTGATTGAAGCAGGGGTGGTATATACCAATAATATACTTTCTATATAGTGCATTTAGGTAGTGCAACAGGGCACATTTATGAGAATTTCCCTTTAAGACGCATAAAAATTTCCCTTGATTAAGACACATTTTTTGTTGGATTTTTTTGTCATTGATCCCCTTCTAGTATGTCACTGTCCATGTTGTGGGACTATTTGTGTACTTCTACTAAGTATTTGGTGGCTGCAAATATGAGCTGAAGGTTTTTCAGATTCGCCTGCCATTAAAGTGAATAGGGCCCGCCGCAAACTTGCGGTTTGCGAACATTTGATCGTGTTTGCTCGTTCGCGTTCACAAACCGTCCCGGCCGATGTTTGTCTATTACTACTTGTAACATGCCAAAAAAAGAGCTCCATGTATGCAGGGCCGTCTTTACCAAGGGGCAAAAGGGGCAGCTGCCCTGGGCCCAGTTGCTCCTGGGGGGCCCAAGGCAGCTGCCTCTTGAGCCCTGCTAGCTACTGCCCCGGGTGTCAGGCTGTCGGCTACACAGGCATCATGATCGTACTGTGTTAATGATCTTAATTCTAGGACCTTAATGAGTTTTGATCTAGGACCTTAATGACATCATTACCATGTGACCAGTAACCTAGCAATTACTGGTCACATGGCTATGAGGTCATCACAGGTCCTGTGGAGTGTTGCAGAAGTTAACTGTGGAGCTTTTTTGTGTAAAGATTACATCAGAAAAAGGTGACAGGGGCTGTTATGTTAATATACTGTAAACTACTGTATAGTGGGGTGCTGTATACTGTGTGGTGGGCTGTATATTGTGTGGTGGGCTATATATTGTGTAATGGGCTGTATATTGTGTGGTGGGCTGTATACTGTGGGGGGGGGGGGTGGATTGTATACTGTGTGGTGGGCTGTATACTGTGGGGGGCCTGTATAGTGTGGGGGGGGGCCTGTATAGTGGGGGGGGAGTGCTATACTGCTGTACTGTATAATGTGGGGGGCTGTATACTGTGGGTGCGGTATAGTGTGGAGTGCTATACTGCTGTACTGTATAGTGTGGGGGGCTGTATCGTGTATAGTTTGGGGTGCTGTATACAGTGAGGTGTATACCGTGAGGTGCTGTATACTGTGGGCTGCTATTCTGCTCTACTATATACTGTGGGGTACTGTATAGTGTGGGGTGCTAAACTGCATACTGTGTGGTGCTGTATACTATAGGGTGCTATACTGCATACTGTGGGGTGCTGGGGTGCACTGTAACACTAGGGTGAGCCGAGCCCTGGTCTCCTTCCTGCAGAGCGGTGCCCACTTCCAGCCTGAGCCCAGCTGCCCAGAGCACTGATCCTGAGCCGCTGGAGTCTTCAGAACTGGAAGTACTTACAGTCATTCACTGGACTCTACCAGATGTGTGGATTTTTTGTGTGTGTGTTGTGGTGGAGGGCGTGATTGCCTGCTAAGGTGTGGGAAGGCGGGATCCAGGGGGCCCAAGTAAATTTTTGCCCAGGGTCCAATCAATATTAAAGACGGCCCTAGATGAGAGCATATGTTGTTCTAGAACCTGAATATATTTTTCTGCATTGATGGTGCCTTTCCAGACATGCAAGCTGCCCATGCCACACGCACTCATGCAACCCCATACCATCAGAGATGCAGGCTTCTAAACTTGGGTTGTCCTTGTCCTCTTTGGTCCGGATGACATGGCGTCCCAGATTTCCAAAAAGAACTTCGAATCGTGACTCGTCTGACCACAGAACTCGTCTTCCATTTTGCCACACTCCATTTTAAATGATTCCTGGCTCAGTGAAAACGCCTGAGCTTGTGGATCTTGCTTAGAAATGGCTTCTTCTTTGCACTGTAGAGTTTCAGCTGGCAACGGTGGATGGCACGGTGGATTGTGTTCACTGACAATGGTTTCTGGAAGTATTCCTGAGCCCATTCTGTGATTTTCTTTGCAGTAGCATTCCTGTTTGTGGTGCAGTGTCGTTTAAGGGCCCGGAGATCATGGGCATCCAATATGGTTTTGCGGCCTTGACCCTTACGCACAGAGATTGTTCCAGATGTTAAACACAGTTGATGATGAGAGATGCAAGGTCTTTGCAATTTTTCGCTGGGTAACACCTTTCTGATATTGCTCCACTATCTTTCTGCGCAATATTGTGGGAATTGGTGATCCTCTATCCATCTTGGCTTCTGAGAGACACTGCCACTCTGAAAAGCTCTTTTTATACCCAATCATGTTGCCAATTGACCTAATTAGTGTTAATTGGTCTTCCAGCTCTTCGTTATGCTCAAATTTACTTTTTCCAGCCTCTTATTGCTACTTGTCCTAACTTTTTTGGGATTTGTTGACACCGTGAAAATTTGAATCAACGTATTTTTCCTTTAAAATGATACATTTACTCGGATTAAACGTTTGATCTGTCATCTACGTTCTATTACAAATAAAATATTGACATTTGCCATCTCCACATCATTGCATTAAGTTTTTATTCACAGTTTGTTTAGTGTCCCAACTTTTTTGGAATCCGGTTTGTACATTAGTATTTGCAGTGTTGGCCCTTCTTTTTCAGGACCTCTCCAATTCGACTGGGCATGCTCTCGATCAACTTCTGGGCCAATTCATTACTGATAGCAACCCATTCTTTCATAATCACTTCTTGGAGTTTGTCAGAATTAGTGGGTTTTGGTTTGTCCACCCGCCTCTTGAGGATTGACCACATATTCTCAATGGGATTAAGATCAGGGGAGTTTACAGGCCATGGACCCAAAATGTCAAAGTTTTGGTCCCCGAGCCACTTAGTTATCACTTTTGCCTTATGGCACGGTGCTCCATCGTGCTGGAAAATGCATTGTTCTTCACCAAACTGTTGTTGGATTGTTGGAAGAAGTTGCTGTTGGAGGGTGTTTTGGTACCATTCTTTAGTCATGGCTGTGTTTTGGGGCAAAATTGTGAGTGAGCCTACACCTTTGGATGAGAAGCAACCCCACACATGAATGGTCTCAAGATGCTTTAATGTTGGCATGACACAGGACTGATGGTAGCGCTCACCTTTTCTTCTCCGGACAAGCCTTTTTCCTGATGCCCCAAACAATCAGAAAGAGGCTTCATCAGAGAATATGACTTTGCCCCAGTCCTCAGCAGTCCATTCACCATATTTTCTGCAGAAGATCAATCTGTCCCTGATTTTTTTTTTGGAGAGAAGTGGCTTCTTTGCTGCCCTTCTTGACACGAGGCAATCTTCAAAACGTCTTTGCCTCACTGTGCGTGCAGATGCGCTCACACCTGCCTGCTGCCATTCCTGAGCAAGCTCTGCACTGGTGGCACTCCGATCCCGCAGCTGAATCCTCTTTAGGAGACGATCCTGGCGCTTGCTGGATTTTCTTGGATGTCATGAAGCTTTATTAACAAGAATTGAACCTGTTTCCTTGAAGTTTTTGATGATCCTATAAATTGTTGATTGAGGTGCAATCTTAGTAGCCACAATATCCTTGCCTGTGAAGCCATTTCTATGCAACGCAATGATGGCTGCGTGCGTTTCCTTGCAGGTCACCATGGTTAACAATGGGAGAACAATTATTTCAAGCATCACCCTCCTTTTAACAGGTCAAGTCTGCCATTTTAACCCAATCAGCCTGACATAATGATCTCCAGCTTTGTGCTCGTCAACATTCAGTTAACAAGGCGATTACTGAAATGATCTCAGCAGGTCCTTTAACCCCTTAAGGACTTAGGGCGTACTGGTACGCCCTATTTCCCAAATCCTTAAGGACTCAGGGAGTACTGGTACGTCCTAAGTTTAAATCGTGATTGCGGCGCCCCGGGGGTTAATCCGAACAGGATCTTAAGCCGGGAGGAATCAAGTTGTCATATGGAAAAAAAAAGACGAATATTCTAAAAAACAAATATATAGCAATATAGTGATTATATTTGCGTTATTTAGAATATTCGCTTTTTTTCTCCCTATCTGTACAGTTGTTCGCATACTCCTCCCCGACAAACGTCCCCGTCACCATGGGAACGCCTATGGGTTAGAAAATACCATCGGATCTGAGTTTTCCCTTCAGATTGTAAAAAAAACTCGGATCTGATGGTATATTCTAAATAACAGTACACATGGGAAAAAAATGACGAATATTCAAAATAACAAATATATTCGCTATATTGCTATTACTATCAGTCAGCACATCCCAAATCGCAGGAGCACGTTGCTATGGCTGAGAACAAGACAATGCAACAGCTCACTGCAAACCAAATAAAGTACAAAATTGCGTCACAATTGCAAATGCTATACTAATAAATTAGAGAGGCTTGGCAAATCATTTTGTACAAAATTATTTGAGCCCGTCTGCCGCACGTCAAGGCGATCACTAGTTAGACGGGTTCCTAACACTAAATTCTATCTGTTCATCATATTTTCTATATTGCTATAACTTCATTTTTTTGAATATTCGTCGTATTCTAAGACAAGAATATATAGCAATATAGTGTATATTCGTAAAATACACATATTAGCCAATAGCCTTAGCCAACCAATAGGAAAGTTGTCTTATACAGTAAACAAAAAAAGAAAAAGAAAAAAAATTGCAATACGCAAATAATTAAATCGCATATTATTCGCGATAAATAGAATAATGACGAATATTCAATTGAATATTTGTGAAATATCGCAAAACCAAATATGGCACCTTCCGCTCATCACTAGTGTATATGTGTGTGATGTATGCATGTATGTATAATGTGCTCCATATAGCACCACTATATAAAGTATGTGTGTGTATATATATATATATATATATATATATAAATATATAGATAGCTAGATAGATATATAGTGGTACTACATATGCATACAGTACAGCAATATTTATATTATTTAGCATTTTATGGGGGGATTATTGTGTTATCAGTGTATGTGTGATTGTGTTTTTGTGTGTGTGTCTGTGGGAGGGCAGTGGCGCCACACTGAATCTTTGTTCTAGGTGAAGAAATGCCTATCTACAGCAAAAATGAAACTATTTACACATCACTAAAACTTTATATGTACTAACAGATCATAGATTATATATGGATTACAATCTATCTAATTCACATAGCAGTTATTTGAATCTACAGAAATATAGCTCATTCCTTGTCTGCAATCTTTACAACTCCAGGCTTGTTTATTTTGTTTTTTCAAAAAGCACATGAAAGGTAGGAATTTAAGCAGAGAGCTGGCATGGAAGTGTTGACTGGGATGATTCCTTTAATCACTGGGTACATGTTATCCATCACTTTTTTTCCAAGTTGCTTTACTGATTAGATGTACAGGATCTGTTGCCGTTATTTTCAAACCAAGTGTCCATGATCCGCTTCCATGCTCTGTATAGTTTTATTTTGTGTCACACTTTACACCACATTGACAAAAACCTACAAAAAGGCACACACACAAACCAGATCCCATCTCATATAAATATGGTTTAGGACATATTTAATAAAATATAGTTTGATGATGTATAGTTGTAGTTGAATAAATGACACACACAAAAAGGTATTAGCCGACTAGTCTCACATACAGTATGTAAACATGTACTATAATTTTATCCAAAACATGATGCTAAATGACACCTAAATCCCTTGGGGCATGAGACATTTTCCATTTTTTCATTCTTGTTTTTCAACTCCCTGCCTTCCAAAAGCCATAATTTTTTCCTTTTTCCTTTTCCTTTCACATAACTGTATATGGACTTGTCAGAATATTTATACTGCTCTGAAAAACAGTTAAATTTATTTTTGGAAAAGCAAGCTAGAATTTTAAAATAGAGGATATTCCGACTTATTTCCACAAATAAAAACAAGAGCTAACAAGAGCTCATTATCTGTGCTAAATGGAGACAGAAGGAAGACAGCTGTAAACAATATATACATATACAGTACAGACCAAAAGTTTGGACACACCTTCTCATTCAAAGAGTTTTCTTTATTTTCATGACTATGAAAATTGTAGATTCACACTGATGGCATCAAAACTATGAATTAACACATGTGGAATTATATACATAACAAAAAAGTGTGAAACAACTGAAAATATGTCATATTCTAGGTTCTTCAAAGTAGCCACCTTTTGATTAATGCTTTGCTCACTCTTGGCATTCTCTTGATGAGCTTCAAGAGGTAGTCACCTGAAATGGTCTTCCAACAGTCTTGAAGGAGTTCCCAGAGATGCTTAGCACTTGTTGGCCCTTTTGCCTTCACTCTGTGGTCCAGCTCACCCCAAACCATCTCGATTAGATTCAGGTCCGGTGACTGTGGAGGCCAGGTCATCTGGCTCAGAACCCCATCACTCTCCTTCATGGTCAAATAGCCCTTACACAGCCTGGAGGTGTGTTTGGGGTCATTGTCCTGTTGAAAAATAAATTATGGTCCAACTAAACGCAAACCGGATGGAATAGCATGCCGCTGCAAGATGCTGTGGTAGCCATGCTGGTTCAGTATGCCTTCAATTTTGAATAAATCCCCAACAGTGTCACCAGCAAAGCACCCCCACACCATCACACCTCCTCCTCCATGCTTCACGGTGGGAACCAGGCATGTAGAGTCCATCCGTTCACCTTTTCTGCGTCGCACAAAGACACGGTAGTTGGAACCAAAGGTATAAAATTTGAACGCATCAGACCAAAGCACAGATTTCCACTGGTCTAATGTCCATTCCTTGTGTTCTTTAGCTCAAACAAGTCTCTTCTGCTTGTTGCCTGTCCTTAGCAGTGGTTTCCTAGCAGATATTCTACTATGAAGGCCTGATTCTCACAGTCTCCTCTTAACAGTTATTCTAGAGATGTGTCTGCTGCTAGAACTCTGTGTGGCATTGACCTGGTCTCTAATCTGAGCTGCTGTTAACCTGCGATTTCTGAGGCTGGTGACTCGGATGAACTTATCCTCCGCAGCAGAGGTGACTCTTGGTCTTTCTTTCCTGGGGCGGCATGTGAGCCAGTTTCTTTGTAGCGCTTGATGGTTTTTGTGACTGCACTTGGAGACACTTTCAACGTTTTCCCAATTTTTCGGACCGACTGACCTTCATTTCTTAAAGTAATGATGGCCACTCGTTTTTCTTTACTTAGCTGCTTTTTTCTTGCCATAATACAGATTTTAACAGTCTATTCAGTAGGACTATCAGCTGTGTATCCACCTGACTTCTCCACAACGCAAATGATGGTCCCAACCCCATTTATAAGGCAAGAAATCCCACTTATTAAACCTGACAGGGCACACCTGTGAAGTGAAAACCATTTCAGGTGACTACCTCTTGAAGCTCATCAAGAGAATGCCAAGAGTGTTCAAAGCAGTAATCAAAGCAAAAGGTGGCTACTTTGAAGAACCTAGAATATGACATATTTTCAGTTGTTTCACACTTTTTTGTTATGTATATAATTCCACATGTGTTAATTCATAGTTTTGATGCCTTCAGTGTGAATCTACAATTTTCATAGTCATGAAAATAAAGAAAACTCTTTGAATGAGAAGTTGTGTCCAAACTTTTGGTCTGTACTGTATATATATAAATATATATATATATATATATATATATATATATATTTATTTATATTAATATTTCAGTGCAATAAAAATTATAAAATATAAAAAAGACAATATCAAAATTGGTGACAATAAAAAATAGTGATCATTGGGTTCAAATGTGAAGTAAGATTAATTCCTATTTTCCTTCTGATCTTTCTTCTCTCTTGGGTGTCTCTGTGGCTTTCCTGAATTGATCTGATGGATCGATCTGATGTCCTCCCTTGCTGTCTCCTGCTGACTTCACCCCTTCCCTGGAAGGTGGCCTTGGATTGGTCTTTGACGTGACTAATGAGCTCATAGTGCCTATTTTGTAATGACCCTTAATTTTTCTTTTTTCTTTTAGTTTTGTAAAAGATAACCTCTGACCTAAATCTAGGACCAGGTTACAAATATAGATAAGAATTACATTTAAGCATACTACTATGTAACGGGGAGCCAGCAACGCACTCTTCCCCTGCAGCGCCGCCGGCATCCTGCTAGTGAGGAGGAGCGAGAACACGGCTGGCGTCCTCGTCTCCATGGTGATAAGGAGGTGGGGAGGACCCGGACACACATGATTCCTCAGCGTGTCTGGCGTCCTCCATCACCTAGAAAATGAGCAGCTGGGGAACTGAGCGCCGATGTTAATGAATCAGCACTCACCTGTTCTGCGATGCGGGACATGGGTCATGTCATGCTGGCCATGTCAGATGACCCATCTAGAGGACCTATTTAAACAGGTAACCTGCTGGCCACAGGTTGCCTATGATTGGTCTTATTTCATATCTGGTGATTCCTGTGTGTGCGACTTCTACCTTTTGACCTCGGCTTGTATTTGACTCTGATCTGGTTCTACCTGTTGTATTGATACGATCTCTTGGCTCATGACCTTAGTTAGTATAAGACCCTTACTCTGGTACTGACACAACCTACTGGTTTTTGACCTTAGGTTGTACTCACTTGGCATTATAGTTTATTGTGTGTTTGTGTACCCTCCTATCCTTGACCTTGGCCCATTGCTATCCTGTGCCAGCCTGGGAAGCCTTGCTTCTGTGTGATCTGTCTCTCTATTGTGAGAGGCTTTAGCAGCAGGAATTGCTTCAGGCCCCACCTATAGCAGCCGTCTCCGCTCAGAATCTTGAACCTCATGTTAAGCTGCCTGACTGTTTTTCAGGGAATAAGATTTTTTTGGGACATTTAAAGAGAGCTGTAAGCTTTATTTTTGTCTACGCCCACACTCTTCGGGTTCCGAACAACAGAGAGTAGGCATTATTATCTCTTTGATGCAGAGAAACCCACAAGAATGGGCTTACTCTCTCCCCACAGATTCCCCTTGCCTAGCTACTGTTGAAGCATTTTTCCAGGCTTTGAAAATGAACCCGATAAGGCGGCTGTAGCAGAGTCTCAATTAAAGTTATGAGCATGTTGTAACATTAGGCCTCTAAATGTAGTAGGAACTACCCACTGTTGAATACCATTCTTTGAGGTCCTCATCAATAAACCATCTTAAATATTAAATTGAGATTTGTTTTTCACTAGTAATCGGGTCTTTGTTTTGGGCATAAGCATCCTCCGATATGGGATTGCTACTACAATTTTTGATGTGTTTATAAAAGATTCCAAGTATATGATCTTGCTCTTCGCTTTTAATTAGATCTTCACTTGTAGACTCTTGACTCCATTGAGCCTCATTCTTTGCAGACTGTTCTCTAGCTTGGCGTCTAGTGACAGCTTTAATGGGTATCATGTCTAATAAATGATCTATGTTTACATGATCACCATTTATGAAACCTTGTTTTGCAAGCTTATCAGCTAGATCATTATCTTCTTTGTCCATGTTCTGGGTTTTAGAATGACCTTTAGTCTTCTTCCAATAAAGGGTTAAACCATTACCTTGGACTAACTCATCTTTGACACTAAACAATGTTGCATGTTTCACAGGTTTGTTATTAGATCGCAACAAGTTATTTTGTTTCCAAGTAGGCATATACTCAACAAAACTGTTCCGTACATAATTTGAATCTGTGACTATGACAAATTCTTTAATATTGTGCTCTAGAGCAATTTGAACTGTTTTGTATACAGCAGCGACTTTTTGTGGTACAAATCGTATATTGTAATGGCACCATTAATTGTGTCATATGATGTACTGAAAAAAATAAATAAAAATTATTTGGGGAATGAAACTGAAAAAAATAAAATGTTCTTGGGGTTTGGCTTTGACAGCATTCTCTGTGTGCTTAACTGATATAATACTGTTTTCTTTGGCTCACCATTATTAACCCCTTAGGGACTTAGAGCATACCGGTACGCCCTGTTTCCTGAGTCCTTAAGGACCGGTATGTCCTAACTTTAAATAGACATTGCGGCGCGGCGGGGGTTAATTGTGACAGGATGCCAGCTGAAATCATTCAGCGGGCATCCTGTCACAACACGGGGGGGGGGGGGGTCATGTGACCCCCCGTATCGGTGATCGCCGCAAACCACAGGTCAATTCAGACCTGCGGTTTGCAGCTTTTACCTGCGGTTGCGACGGCTGTGCGGCGGTGCCATCGGGTCCCCATGCGGCTCTAGGGGGACCCGATGGCATGGAAGGCAGCGCGATATCTAAGGAAGAGCCTGTGAGATCCAGCCCCCTGGATCTCACAGCCCGGAAGCTGTATGAGTAATACACACAGTATTACTCATACAGCCAATGCATTCCAATACAGAAGTATTGGAATGCATTGTAAAGGATTAGACCCCCAAAAGTTATAGTCCCAAAGTAGGACAAAAAATAAAGTTGAAAAAATTATTTTCCCTCCCAAAAATTTAAAGTTTCCAGTAAAAATAAACAAAAACTTCATTTTCCCCAAATAAAGTAAAAAATAAATAAAAATAGAGGGAAAAATAGGGGGGTAAAAGTATACATATTAGGTATCGCCGCGTCCGTATCGACCAGCTCTATAAACATATCACATGACCAAACCCCTCAGATGAACACCGTAAAAAATAAAAAATAAAAACTGGGCGAAATAAACCATTTTTTTGTCAACTTACATCACAAAAAGTACAACAGCAAGCGATCAAAACGGCGTTTGCCCACCAAAATAGTACCAATCTAACCATCACCTCATCCCGCAAAAAATGAGCTTCTACCTGAGACAATCACTCGAAAAATAAAAAACAAACTATGGCTCAGAATATGGAGACACTAAAACATCATTTTTTTTGTTTAAAAAAGAAAGCTGTTATTGTGTAAAACTTACATAAATAAAAAAAAGTACACATATTTGGTTTCGCCGCATTTGTATCGACCGGATCTATAAAAATATCACATGACCTAACCCCCCAAATGAACACCATAAAAAATTTAAATAAAAACTGTGTTAAAATAAACCATTTTTTGTCACCTTACATCACAAAAAGTGTAATAGCAAGCGATCAAAATTTCACACGCACCCCAAAATAGTGCCAATAAAACCATCATCTCATCCCGCAAACATCATACCCTACCCAAGGTAATCGCCCAAAAACTGAAAACATTTATGGCTCTCAGACTATGGAAATACTAAAACATGATTTTTGTTTGCTTCAAAAATGAAATCATTGTGTAAAACTTACATAAATAAAAAAAGTATACATATTAGGTATTGCCGCATCCATGGCAACCTGGTCTATAAAAATATCACATGATCTAACCTGTCAGATGAATGTTGTAAATAACAAAAAATAAAAATGTTGCCAAAACAGCTATTTCTTGTTATCTTGCGTCACAAAAAGTGTAATATAGAGCAACCAAAAATCATATGTACCCTAAACTAGTACCAATAATACTGCCACCCTATCCCGTAGTTTCTAAAATGGGGCCACTTTTTTGGAGTTTCTACACTAGGGGTGCATCAGGGGGGCTTCAAATGGGAAATTTGTTACTGGGGAAAATGGATTAAAATTGAAAATTTGCCCAAAAATGTAAATTCAGAAATTTCACCATTTGCCAATAACTCTTGTGGAACACCTAAAGGGTTAACGACATTTGTAAAATCTGTTTTGAATACCTTGAGGGGTGTAGTTTCTTAGATGGGGTCACTTTTATGGAGTTTCTACTCTAGGGGTGCATCAGGGGGGCTTCAAATGGGACATGGTGTCCAAAAACCAGTCCAGCAAAACCTGCCTTCTTAAAACCGTATGCCATTCCTTTCCTTCTGCGCCCTGCCATGTCCCATACAGCGGTTTACGACCACATACTGTATGGGGTGTTACTGTAAACTACAGAATCAGGCCCATAAATATTGAGTTTTGTTTGGCTGTTAACCCTTGCTTTGTAACTGGAAAAAAATAATTAAAATGGAAAATCTGCCAAAAAAGTGAAATTTTGAAATTGTATCTCTATTTTCAATTAATTCTTGTGGAACACCTAAAGGATTAACGACATTTGTAAAATCAGTTTTGAATACCTTGAGGGTTGTAGTTTATAGAATGGGATCATTTTTGGGTGATTTCTATTATGTAAGCCTCACAAAGTGACTTCAGACCTGAACTGGTCCCTAAAAATATATTTTTTAACATTTCTGAAAAATTTCAAGATTTGCTTCTAAACTTCTAAGCCTTGTAACATCCCCCAAAAATAAAATATAATTCCCAAAATTATCCAAACATGAATAGACATATGGGCAATGTAAAGTAATAACTATTTTTGGAGGTATTACTATGTATTATAGAAGTAGAGAAATTTTTGGTAAATTTTGTATTTTTTTATAACTAAAAATTAATTTTTGGACTTCATTTTACCAGTGTCATGAAGTACAATATGTGACGAAAAAACAATCTCAGAATGGCCTGGATAAGTCAAAGCGTTTTAAAGTTATCACCACTTAAAGTGACACTAGTCAGAGTTGCAAAAAATGGCCAAGTCCTTAAGGTGAAATAGGAGTCCTTAAGGGGTTAAAGTAAAGTAATACAAATTTTCTGAAAAACTGAAAACATCACTGAGAGTTTATAGTTCAAGGATAAACTTTAAGGAAGGGGGTGGTTCAGTGCTCTCAGAGTACCCTCATTTGTGTTATTTTTTTTTTTTTTTTTTTTTACTCTTTACTAGAGTTGAGCGAACACCTGGATGTTCGGGTTCGAGAAGTTCGGCCGAACATCCCGGAAATGTTCGGGTTCGGGATCCGAACCCGATCCGAACTTCGTCCCGAACCCGAACCCCATTGAAGTCAATGGGGACCCGAACTTTTCGGCACTAAAAAGGCTGTAAAACAGCCCAGGAAAGAGCTAGAGGGCTGCAAAAGGCAGCAACATGTAGGTAAATCCCCTGCAAACAAATGTGGATAGGGAAATGAATTAAAATAAAAATTAAATAAATAAAAATTAACCAAAATCAATTGGAGAGAGGTTCCATAGCAGAGAATCTGGCTTCCCGTCACCCACCACTGGAACAGTCCATTCTCAGATATTTAGGCCCCGGCACCCAGGCAGAGGAGAGAGGTCCCGTAACAGAGAATCTGTCTTCATGTCAGCAGAGAATTAGTCTGCATGTCATAGCAGAGAATGAGGCTTCACGTCAGCCACCACTGCAACAGTCCATTGGCATATATTTAGGCCTAGCACACAGGCAGAGCAGAGAGGTCCCGTAACAGACAATCTGGCTTCATGTCAGCAGAGAATCAGTCTGCATGTCATAGCAGAGAATGAGGCTTCACGTCACCCACCACTGCAACAGTCCATTGGCATATATTTAGGCCTAGCACACAGGCAGAGCAGAGAGGTCCCGTAACAGACAATCTGGCTTCATGTCAGCAGAGAATCAGTCTGCATGTCATAGCAGAGAATGAGGCTTCACGTCACCCACCACTGCAACAGTCCATTGGCATATATTTAGGCCTAGCACACAGGCAGAGCAGAGAGGTCCCGTAACAGACAATCTGGCTTCATGACAGCAGAGAATTAGTCTGCATGTCATAGCAGAGAATGAGGCTTCACGTCAGCCACCACTGCAACAGTCCATTGGCATATATTTAGGCCCAGCACCCAGGCAGAGGAGAGAGGTCCCGTAACAGACAATCTGGCTTCATGTCAGCAGAGAATTAGTCTGCATGTCATAGCAGAGAATCAGGCTTCACGTCAGCCACCACTGCAACAGTCCATTGTCATAAATTTAGGCCCAGCACCCAGGCAGAGGAGAGAGGTCCCGTAACAGACAATCTGGCTTCATGTCAGCAGAGAATTAGTCTGCATGTCATAGCAGAGAATGAGGCTTCACGTCAGCCACCACTGCAACAGTCCATTGGCATATATTTAGGCCTAGCACACAGGCAGAGCAGAGAGGTCCCGTAACAGACAATCTGGCTTCATGACAGCAGAGAATCAGTCTGCATGTCATAGCAGAGAATCAGGCTTCACGTCAGCCACCACTGCAACAGTCCATTGTCATAAATTTAGGCCCAGAACCCAGGCAGAGGAGAAAGGTCCCGTAACAGACAATCTGGCTTCATGTCAGCAGAGAATCAGTCTTCATATCATAGCAGAGAATCAGGCTTCACGTCACCCACCACTGCAACAGTCAATTTTCATAAATTTAGGCCCAGAACCCAGGCAGAGGAGAAAGGTCCCGTAACAGACAATCTGGCTTCATGTCAGCAGAGAATCAGTCTTCATATCATAGCAGAGAATCAGGCTTCACGTCACCCACCACTGCAACAGTCAATTGTCATAAATTTAGGCCCAGCACCCAGGCAGAGGAGAGAGCTCCCGTAACAGAGGATCTGGCTTCATGTCAGCAGAGAATCAGTCTGCATGTCATAGCAGAGAATGAGGCTTCACGTCACCCACCACTGCAACAGTCCATTGGCATATATTTAGGCCTAGCACACAGGCAGAGGAGAGGTTCATTCAACTTTGGGTAGCCTCGCAATATAATGGTAAAATGAAAATAAAAATAGGATTGAATGAGGAAGTGCCCTGGAGTCCAATAATATATGGTTATGGGGAGGTAGTTAATGTCTAATCTGGACAAGGGACGGACAGGTCCTGTGGGATCCATGCCTGGTTCATTTTTATGAACGTCAGCTTGTCCACATTGGCTGTAGACAGGCGGCTGCGTTTGTCTGTAATGACGCCCCCTGCCGTGCTGAATACACGTTCAGACAAAACGCTGGCTGCCGGGCAGGCCAGCACCTCCAAGGCATAAAAGGCTAGCTCTGGCCACGTGGACAATTTAGAGACCCAGAAGTTGAATGGGGCCGAACCATCAGTCAGTACGTGGAGGGGTGTGCACACGTACTGTTCCACCATGTTAGTGAAATGTTGCCTCCTGCTAACACGTTGCGTATCAGGTGGTGGTGCAGTTAGCTGTGGCGTGTTGACAAAAGTTTTCCACATCTCTGCCATGCTAACCCTGCCCTCAGAGGAGCTGGCCGTGACACAGCTGCCTTGGCGACCTCTTGCTCCTCCTCTGCCTTGGCCTTGGGCTTCCACTTGTTCCCCTGTGACATTTGGGAATGCTCTCAGTAGCGTGTCTACCAACGTGCGCTTGTACTCGCGCATCTTCCTATCACGCTCCAGTGCAGGAAGTAAGGTGGGCACATTGTCTTTGTAGCGTGGATCCAGCAGGGTGGCAACCCAGTAGTCCGCACAGGTTAAAATGTGGGCAACTCTGCTGTCGTTGCGCAGGCACTGCAGCATGTAGTCGCTCATGTGTGCCAGGCTGCCCAGGGATAAGGACAAGCTGTCCTCTGTGGGAGGCGTATCGTCATCGTCCTGCCTTTCCCCCCAGCCACGCACCAGTGATGGACCCGAGCTGCGTTGGGTGCCACCCCGCTGTGACCATGCTTCATCCTCATCCTCCTCCACCTCCTCCTCATCCTCGTCCTCCTCGTCCTCCAGTAGTGGGCCCTGGCTGGCCACATTTGTACCTGGCCTCTGCTGTTGCCAAAAACCTCCCTCTGAGTCACTTCGAAGAGACTGGCCTGAAAGTGCTAAAAATGACCCCTCTTCCTCCTCCTCCTCCTCCTCCTCCTGGGCCACCTCCTCTTCCATCATCGCCCTAAGTGTTTTCTCAAGGAGACATAGAAGTGGTATTGTAACGCTGATAACGGTGTCATCGCCACTGGCCATGTTGGTGGAGTACTCGAAACAGCGCAACAGGGCACACAGGTCTCGCATGGAGGCCCAGTCATTGGTGGTGAAGTGGTGCTGTTCTGTAGTGCGACTGACCCGTGCGTGCTGCAGCTGAAACTCCACTATGGCCTGCTGCTGCTCGCACAGTCTGTCCAGCATGTGCAAGGTGGAGTTCCACCTGGTGGGCACGTCGCATATGAGGCGGTGAGCGGGAAGGCCGAAGTTACGCTGTAGCGCAGACAGGCGAGCAGCAGCAGGATGTGAACGCCGGAAGCGCGAACAGACGGCCCGCACTTTATGCAGCAGCTCTGACATGTCGGGGTAGTTGTGAATGAACTTCTGCACCACCAAATTCAGCACATGCGCCAAGCAAGGGATGTGCGTCAAATTGGCTAGTCCCAGAGCTGCAACGAGATTTCGCCCATTATCACACACCACCAGGCCGGGCTTGAGGCTCACCGGCAGCAACCACTCGTCGGTCTGTTGTTCTATACCCCGCCACAACTCCTGTGCGGTGTGGGGCCTGTCCCCCAAACATATGAGTTTCAGAATGGCCTGCTGACGTTTACCCCGGGCTGTGCTGAAGTTGGTGGTGAAGGTGTGTGGCTGACTGGATGAGCAGGTGGAAGAAGAGGAGGAGGAAGCCGAGAAGGAGGAGGTGGCAACAGGAGGCAAAGAATGTTGCCCTGCGATCCTTGGCGGCGGAAGGACGTGCGCCAAACAGCTCTCCGCCTGGGGCCCAGCTGCCACTACATTTACCCAGTGTGCAGTTAGGGAGATATAGCGTCCCTGGCCGTGCTTACTGGTCCACGTATCTGTGGTTAGGTGGACCTTGCTACAGATGGCGTTGCGCAGTGCACACTTGATTTTATGGGATACTTGGTTGTGCAGGGAAGGCACGGCTCTCTTGGAGAAGTAGTGCCGGCTGGGAACAACATACTGTGGGACAGCAAGCGACATGAGCTGTTTGAAGCTGTCTGTGTCCACCAGCCTAAATGACAGCATTTCATAGGCCAGTAGTTTAGAAATGCTGGCATTCAGGGCCAGGGATCGAGGGTGGCTAGGTGGGAATTTACGCTTTCTATCAAATGTTTGTGAGATGGAGAGCTGAACGCTGGCGTGTGACATGGTTGAGACGCTTGGTGACGGAGGTGGTGGTGGTGGTGGTGTTGGTGGTACATCCCCTGTTTGCTGGGCGGCAGGTGCCAACGTTCCTCCAGAGGCGGAGGAAGAGGCCGAGGCGGCAGCAGCAGAATAGGCCGAGGCGGCAGCAGCAGAAGAGGTAGCAGGGGGAGCCTGAGTGACTTCCTTGGTTTTAAGGTGTTTACTCCACTGCAGTTCATGCTTTGCATGCAGGTGCCTGGTCATGCAGGTTGTGCTCAGGTTCAGAACGTTAATGCCTCGCTTCAGGCTCTGATGGCACAGCGTGCAAACCACTCGGGTCTTGTCGTCAGCACATTGTTTGAAGAAGTGCCATGCCAGGGAACTCCTTGAAGCTGCCTTTGGGGTGCTCGGTCCCAGATGGCGGCGGTCAGTAGCAGGCGGAGTCTCTTGGCGGCGGGTGTTCTGCTTTTGCCCACTGCTCCCTCTTTTGCTACGCTGTTGGCTCGGTCTCACCACTGCCTCTTCCTCCAAACTGTGAAAGTCAGTGGCACGACCTTCATTCCATGTGGGGTCTAGGACCTCATCGTCCCCTGCATCGTCTTCCACCCAGTCTTGATCCCTGACCTCCTGTTCAGTCTGCACACTGCAGAAAGACGCAGCAGTTGGCACCTGTGTTTCGTCATCATCAGAGACATGCTGAGGTGGTATTCCCATGTCCTCATCATCAGGAAACATAAGTGGTTGTGCGTCAGTGCATTCTATGTCTTTCACCGCTGGGGAAGGGCTAGGTGGATGCCCTTGGGAAACCCTGCCAGCGGAGTCTTCAAACAGCATAAGAGACTGCTGCATAACTTGAGGCTGAGACAGTTTCCCTGGTATGCATGGGGGTGATGTGACAGACTGATGGGGTTGGTTTTCAGGCGCCATCTGTGCGCTTTCTGCAGAAGACTGGGTGGGAGATAATGTGAACGTGCTGGATCCACTGTCGGCCACCCAATTGACTAATGCCTGTACCTGCTCAGGCCTTACCATCCTTAGAACGGCATTGGGCCCCACCATATATCGCTGTAAATTCTGGCGGCTACTGGGACCTGAGGTAGTTGGTACACTAGGACGTGTGGATGTGGCAGAACGGCCACGTCCTCTCCCAGCACCAGAGGGTCCACTAACACCACCACGACCATGTCCACGTCCGCGTCCCTTACTAGATGTTTTTCTCATTGTTATGGTTCACCACAACAACAAATATATTATTTGGCCCAATGTATTGTATTCAAATTCAGCGGGATATAAATTTGAGGCCTAGTATTTAGGCGCTGGGTGACCGGTATGGATTTAGTGACAGAATTAGACTTGGAAATGCACAGAAGCGTGTGTGTGTGAAGTTATTCTGAATGACCCAATGTGCACCTTGAATATTATATACCCTTTTAGGGATAGATTTCAAATAGCTCTGATATAGCAGAAACCACTAAATTATGAAATTGCTAAATTGGGAATTGTACTTCAACCCAGAACAAAAAATGTGCTTTGACGGACACTAAATATCTTGCCCAGCAACAACAGTACAACGGTGGGTAACGAGAGATTTAGAGGGAATTAAATTTGAGGCCTAGTATTTAGGCGCTGGGTCACCGGTATGGATTTAGTGACAGAATTAGACTTGGAAATACACAGTAGCGGGTGTGTGTGAAGTTATTCTGAATGACCCTATGTGCACCTTCAATATTATATACCCTTTTAGGGATAGATTTCAAATAGCTCTGATATAGCAGAAACCACTAAATTATGAAATTGCTAAATTGGGAATTGTACTTCAACCCAGAACAAAAAATGTGCTTTGACGGACACTAAATATCTTGCCCAGCAACAACAGTACAGCGGTGGGTAACGAGAGATTTAGAGGGAATTAAATTTGAGGCCTAGTATTTAGGCGCTGGGTCACCGGTATGGATTTAGTGACAGAATTAGACTTGGAAATGCACAGAAGCGTGTGTGTGAAGTTATTCTGAATGACCCAATGTGCACCTTCAATATTATATACCCTTTTTGGGATAGATTTCAAATAGCTCTGATATAGCAGGAACCACTAAATTATGAAATTGCTAAATTGGGAATTGTACTTCAACCCAGAACAAAAAATGTGCTTTGACGGGCACTAAATAACTTTCCCAGCTACAACAGGACAACGGTAACGAGAGATTTAGAGGGATTTAAATTTGAGGCCTAGTATTTAGGCGCTGGGTGACAGGTATGGGTTTAGTGACAGAATTAGACTTGGAAATACACAGTAGCGGGTGTGTGTGAAGTTATTCTGAATGACCCTATGTGCACCTTCAATATTATATACCCTTTTAGGGATAGATTTCAAATAGCTCTGATATAGCAGAAACCACTAAATTATGAAATTGCTAAATTGGGAATTGTACTTCAACCCAGAACAAAAAATGTGCTTTGACGGACACTAAATATCTTGCCCAGCAACAACAGTACACCGGTGGGTAACGAGAGATTTAGAGGGAATTAAATTTGAGGCCTAGTATTTAGGCGCTGGGTCACCGGTATGGATTTAGTGACAGAATTAGACTTGGAAATACACAGTAGCGGGTGTGTGTGAAGTTATTCTGAATGACCCTATGTGCACCTTCAATATTATATACCCTTTTTGGGATAGATTTCAAATAGCTCTGATATAGCAGGAACCACTAAATTATGAAATTGCTAAATTGGGAATTGTACTTCAACCCAGAACAAAAAATGTGCTTTGACGGGCACTAAATAACTTTCCCAGCTACAACAGGACAACGGTAACGAGAGATTTAGAGGGATTTAAATTTGAGGCCTAGTATTTAGGCGCTGGGTGACAGGTATGGGTTTAGTGACAGAATTAGACTTGGAAATACACAGTAGCGGGTGTGTGTGAAGTTATTCTGAATGACCCTATGTGCACCTTCAATATTATATACCCTTTTTGGGATAGATTTCAAATAGCTCTGATATAGCAGAAACCACTAAATTATGAAATTGCTAAATTGGGAATTGTACTTCAACCCAGAACAAAAAATGTGCTTTGACGGACACTAAATATCTTGCCCAGCAACAACAGTACAGCGGTGGGTAACGAGAGATTTAGAGGGAATTAAATTTGAGGCCTAGTATTTAGGCGCTGGGTCACCGGTATGGATTTAGTGACAGAATTAGACTTGGAAATACACAGTAGCGGGTGTGTGTGAAGTTACTCTGAATGACCCTATGTGCACCTTCAATATTATATACCCTTTTTGGGATAGATTTCAAAGAGCTCTGATATAGCAGGAACCACTAAATTATGAAATTGCTAAATTGGGAATTGTATTTCAACCCAGAACAAGAAATGTGCTTGAACGGACACTAAATAACTCGCCCAGCTACAGCACTAGGGACAGATTTAGCTGGATATAAATTTGAGGCCTAGTATTTAGGCGCTGGGTGACAGGTATGGGTTTAGTGACAGAATTAGACTTGGAAATACACAGTAGCGGGTGTGTGTGAAGTTATTCTGAATGACCCTATGTGCACCTTCAATATTATATACCCTTTTAGGGATAGATTTCAAATAGCTCTGATATAGCAGAAACCACTAAATTATGAAATTGCTAAATTGGGAATTGTACTTCAACCCAGAACAAAAAATGTGCTTTGACGGACACTAAATATCTTGCCCAGCAACAACAGTACAGCGGTGGGTAACGAGAGATTTAGAGGGAATTAAATTTGAGGCCTAGTATTTAGGCGCTGGGTCACCGGTATGGATTTAGTGACAGAATTAGACTTGGAAATACACAGTAGCGGGTGTGTGTGAAGTTATTCTGAATGACCCTATGTGCACCTTCAATATTATATACCCTTTTTGGGATAGATTTCAAATAGCTCTGATATAGCAGGAACCACTAAATTATGAAATTGCTAAATTGGGAATTGTACTTCAACCCAGAACAAAAAATGTGCTTTGACGGGCACTAAATAACTTTCCCAGCTACAACAGGACAACGGTAACGAGAGATTTAGAGGGATTTAAATTTGAGGCCTAGTATTTAGGCGCTGGGTGACAGGTATGGGTTTAGTGACAGAATTAGACTTGGAAATACACAGTAGCGGGTGTGTGTGAAGTTATTCTGAATGACCCTATGTGCACCTTCAATATTATATACCCTTTTTGGGATAGATTTCAAATAGCTCTGATATAGCAGAAACCACTAAATTATGAAATTGCTAAATTGGGAATTGTACTTCAACCCAGAACAAAAAATGTGCTTTGACGGACACTAAATATCTTGCCCAGCAACAACAGTACAGCGGTGGGTAACGAGAGATTTAGAGGGAATTAAATTTGAGGCCTAGTATTTAGGCGCTGGGTCACCGGTATGGATTTAGTGACAGAATTAGACTTGGAAATACACAGTAGCGGGTGTGTGTGAAGTTACTCTGAATGACCCTATGTGCACCTTCAATATTATATACCCTTTTTGGGATAGATTTCAAAGAGCTCTGATATAGCAGGAACCACTAAATTATGAAATTGCTAAATTGGGAATTGTATTTCAACCCAGAACAAGAAATGTGCTTGAACGGACACTAAATAACTCGCCCAGCTACAGCACTAGGGACAGATTTAGCTGGATATAAATTTGAGGCCTAGTATTTAGGCGCTGGGTGACCGGTATGGATTTAGTGACAGAATTAGACTGGGATATGGCCAAAAAATGAACAGACTATTGCTGGTTAAATGCACTTGGTGTGACAGCTTCACCCTGATGTAGGCTTTAGCCAAAAAACAACCACACCATTGAGGGTTAAATGCACTTGGTGACAGGCGCAGCTTGCCCCTGATTTTGTATATGGCCAAAAAATGAACAGACTATTGCTGGTTAAATGCACTTGGTGTGACAGCTTCACCCTGATGTAGGCTTTAGCCAAAAAACAACCACACCATTGAGGGTTAAATGCACTTGGTGACAGGCGCAGCTTGCCCCTGATTTTGTATATGGCCAAAAAATGAACAGACTATTGCTGGTTAAATGCACTTGGTGTGACAGCTTCACCCTGATGTAGGCTTTAGCCAAAAAACAACCACACCATTGAGGGTTAAATGCACTTGGTGACAGGCGCAGCTTGCCCCTGATTTTGTATATGGCCAAAAAATGAACAGACTATTGCTGGTTAAATGCACTTGGTGTCACAGCTTCACCCTGATGTAGGCTTTAGCCAAAAAACAACCACACCATTGAGGGTTAAATGCACTTGGTCGCAGCTTGTGCTGGCGCACCACAAGACACAAAATGGCCGCCGATCACCCCAGAAAAATGAGACTGACAAACGGTCTGTGCAGCCTAAAAACAGTGAGCAATTGAGGATCAGCAGCTCAATGATCCACAGCTGCAGATCGATCAGTTAATCAAGTCCTTTGGAGGAGTTAATCTGCCTAATCTCGCCCTACTGTCGCAGCCGCAACCTCTCCCTACGCTAATCAGAGCAGAGTGACGGGCGGCGCTATGTGACTCCAGCTTAAATAGAGGCTGGGTCACATGGTGCTCTGGCCAATCACAGCCATGCCAATAGTAGGCATGGCTGTGATGGCCTCTTGGGGCAAGTAGTATGACGCTTGTTGATTGGCTGCTTTGCAGCCTTTCAAAAAGCGCCAAGAAAGCGTCACAAAAGCGCGAAGAAAGCGACGAACACCGAACCCGAACCCGGACTTTTACGAAAATGTCCGGGTTCGGGTCCGTGTCACGGACACCCCAAAATTCGGTACGAACCCGAACTATACAGTTCGGGTTCGCTCATCCCTACTCTTTACTCCCATTAGGGCAAGAATGTGTGATCCTGCTATCTTTTTTCTAATACACTGCAGTGCTGCTATATTCCAATGTAATTTGCATGTCAGCGCATAAAAATAAATAACACTGACAAAGATGTTGACTGCATGCTCAATGCACATTATGTAATTTCTTCTTTTGGGGCTATTAAGAAAAAAGGGGAGAAACAGAGGAGGCTACAGATATTGTATTAAGCAGATTGCATATACTCATATGATCTCATCCATATATAGAAAACCATGTGGCAAGATCTTGAAAAATGGTGAGAGGAAAGCAAGTAAGCCTGCAAGTGAGCGGTGTGAACATGTACCATGGCAGGTGGAAACAAAGATGTATTTGTCTTGGCCTTGAGAATATTGAGTAGGATCAGTGGCTGGATTTGAACCTGCTGAGAGAAATATTGACCCTATGATCTGATGGACCATTTCTTATGCCATGGACATGTTCTGGTCTGTGTTGATGATGTGATCTGATAGAATAAGTATTTGATTGTAGCAAAGATATCCTAAACATAGTCTAGTCTACAGAATGCATTGTGAGTACTCACAGCCTGCCCCCTTGGTTTCAGTGAGCAACCTGAGACTGTGACTCTGCCAGTCTGTGAGCTCTGCACCATTGCCACTGTGAGTTATACTGTGGACTGTGAATGTTTGCTATGTGAGCATATAAGTTGAGCTGCAATGTGTCCTGTGTCAAGATACTGTAACTAGGGGAAACTTCTTAATATAAGTATAATGTGTTCTGGGGATAGAGACTGTCCAGTTAATATTGGCGGATGCATGAAGAATTATATTAAAAACAACATATGGAGACTGATCCATTGCAATTGATAACCACCATTTATGTGTGTGTAACCACCAAGATTTGTGTCCCAATACCTTATTTATAGGTTGTGCCCTCTGTTAAAGACTGCAACCATTTGCTTGTTGCCTTAATGTGAGTAAACTGCAGTTCAAATTAAACCTTGCAGAGTCCATCTGAGTCACTTTGTCAACTATGAGTACTGTGCAATGGTAATAGGCCACACCATTTCTGACCTCTTAGCAACCAAAGTTTATTGAAAGTTTTAAAAGTTTGAAATCAAATCATGTTTTTCATAGAAAAGGGTTTTATTGCACTAATGTTTAAAAAAAAAAAAAAAACTGTCGCTACCGGGCCCAGGTGCCTGAGAGGGCCAAGGCCACATAAGACAACAGTATTATATAAAGTACATGCTGGGAGGGCTCTGTTATATATTTTGTATGTTCAAGTTCCTCCTCTGGCTGGAGGGAAGGGGTTAGGTCAAGAAGTTGGCATGGGTGTGGGGTGTTGTTTCAATTTTAGCTTCAGGCAGCAGGAAGGTTGGCCACAAAGCACTGAGAGAAGGGGGGCCTAGGCTGAACTCTTGCACCAGGGCCCATAAGTCTTTAGCTACCCCCTGATCTTGCAGAACAATGACATAGTTGCTTTATATTTTCCCCTATAAAAAATAAAAATAAAAATGAATTAGTAGTTATGTGTAACTAAAAATTTCCCATTTAAACAACATATTGTCTTATGTAAAAAAGTGTTAGATAATATAGCTTTGCAAAAGACAAAAAAAGCATGAGTCACTTTGTCAACTATGAGTACTGTGCAATGGTAATAGGCCACACCATTTCTGACCTCTTAGCAACCAAAATTCATTGAAAGTTTGAAAAGTTTGAAATCAAATCATGTTTTTCATAGAAAAGGGTTTTATTGCACTAAAGTTTAAAAAAAACAGTCGCTACCGGGCCCAGGTGCCTGAGAGGGTGCCTAAGAGGTCCAAGGCCACATAAGAAGACAACAGTATTATATAAAGTACATTCTGGGAGGGCTCTATTATAGATTTTGTACTGGGACTCAGGATGTTCAAGTTCCTCCTCTGGCTGGAGGGAACGGATTAGGTCAAGAAGTTGGCATGGGTGTGGGGTGTTGTTTCAATTTTAGCTTCAGGCAGCAGGAAGGCTGGGCACAAAGCACTGACAGAAGGGGGGCCTAGGCTGAACTCTTGCACCAGGGCCCATACGTCTTTAGCTACCCCCTGATCTTGCAGAACAATGACATAGTTGCTTTTTACTTCATATTTTCACCCTATAAAAAATAAAAAAATAAATTAATTAGGTTATGTGTAACTAATAATTTCCCATTTAAACAACACATTGTCTTATGTAAACAAAAGTGTTAGATAATATAGCTTTGCAAGAGACAAAAAATCTAAAAATCACAGGACACCCAATCTTCTACCGCTTCCGCTCAGAACCTTGACGCACCATCCTCCTCAAGCTCAGTTTCGGGCACCTCTCAAGTTACCACTCGCCCGCCTGCCGCCACCACCAACACTAGCACCACAGCTGCTTCACTTGATCTGTCAGAGGAGTTATTTAGAGTTGGAAGAAATGAGTGATGCACAACCATTATTGCAAGAAGATGTAGATAACAGGGATATGTCTCAGTCAGGCGGCATTACACAGATGGACGTACGGTGAGATGATGTTGTACCCGCTGCTTCTTCCTTTGCTGAGTGGTCAGATACAAGTGAAGCGGTTGATAATGACGATGTGTCCGTGGATGTTACGTGGGTGCCCGCTCGAAGAGAAGAAGAACAGGGGGAAAGTACAGATGGGGAGACAGAGAGGGGGAGGAGACGAGTTGGAAGCAAGGGGAGGTCGTTGCAAGGAGATAGTGGCACAGTCAGACAGCATGTATCGGCACCCGGGGGCAGCCAGACAGCACGCCAATCAATGCATGCTGTTCCCACCACCAGAATGCCATCATTGCAAATCTCAGCAGTGTGGCATTTTTTTTGTGTGTCTGCCTCTGATAACAGTGATGCCATTTGCAACCTGTGCCAAAAGAAACTGGGAGTCGTGGGAAGTCCAACACCCACCTAGGTACAACTGCTTTACAAAGGCACATGATCTCACATCACAAACGCCTATGGGATCAACACATGAGTACAAGCAGCACAAAAACTCAAAGCCACCATCCTCCTCCTGGTCCAGCATCTTCAGCCACGTCAACCACTGCTATCCTCCTTGCCCCCTCTCAACCACCCGCCACTCCGCCTCTCGCCTTGAGCAGTTCCTGCTCATCTGCCCACAGTCAGGTGTCTGTCAAGGACATGTTTGAGCGTAAGAAGACAATGTCACAGTCACCCCCTTGCCCGACATCTGACAGCTGGCTTGTCAGAACTTTTAGCCCGCCAGCTTTTACTATACAAGCTGGTGGAGTCTGAGGCCTTCAAAAATTTTATAGCTTCTGGTACACCACAGTGGAAGGTATCCGACCGAAATTTCTTTTCACAAAAGGCATTTCCCAACCTGTACTCTATTGTGCAAAAGGAAGTCATGGCATGTCTAGCACACAGTGTTGGGGCAAGGGTCCATCTGACCACTTATACCTGGTCTGCAAAGCACGGTCAGGGCAGGTATATCACGCAATGGAATGCATGGCTCTGCAGAGGAGTTGGTGACACCGGCACGACTTGTAGGCAGGCCTGCTGCCACCTCCTTTACTCCTCCTACTTCATCCTCTTTGCTAACCTCCTCGGCTGAGTCCTCTTCTGCTGCTGTGTCTTGCTCCACATCAACTGCACACCCCCAGCTCCCCAGCGGCTATTCCACATCCCGGAATCCCGGATACGACAGTGTCACGCCGTCTTGGGGTCGACTTGCCTGAAAGCAGAGAGTCACACCGGACCAACACTCCTGTCCACCCTGAACGCACAGGTGGATCAGTGGTTGACTCTGCACCAACTGGAGATCGGCAAAGTGGTGTGTGACAACGGAAGCAATTTGTTGGCGGCATTGAATTTGGGCAAGTTGACACATTTGCCGTGCATGGCACATGTGTGTAATCTGATTGCACAATGATTTGTGCATAAGTACCCAGGCTTACAGGACGTCCTCAAGCAGGCCAGGAAGGTGTGTGGCCATTTCAGGCATTCGTACACGGCCATGGCGTACTTTTCAGATATTCAGCGGCGAAACAACATGCCAGTGAGGCGCTTGATTTGCGACTGCCCGACACGTTGAAATTCAACACTCCTAAAGTTCGACCGCCTGCTCCAACAAGAAAAAGCCGTCAACGACTATTTGTATGACCGGGGTGCTAGGACAGCCTCTGCGGAGCTGGGAATTTTTTTTGCCACGTTACTGGATGCTCATGCGCAATGCCTGTAGGCTCATGTGTCCTTTTGAGGAGGTGACAAACCTAGTCAGTCGCACCAAAGGCACCATCAGTGACATCATCCCATTTGTTTTCTTCCTGGAGCGTGCCCTGCGAAGAGTGCTGGATCTGGTACCCGTGGTGTTGTATGTGGCTGGGGGGAAGAACAGACCTTCAGTGAGATCAGTGAAGATGAGGAACAGGACATGAGGAGCTCCGCATCCAACCTTGTGCAAATGGAGTCTTTCATGCTGTCGTGCCTGTTGAGGGACCCTCGTATAAAAATGCTGAAGTAGAACGACCTGTACTGGGTGGCCACGCTACTAGACCCCCGGTATAAGCAGGAAGTGCCAGAAATGTTACCTGAATTACCGGAAGTCAGAAAGGATGCAGCAGTTCCAAAATAAATTAAAAAGTGTGCTTTACAAAGCGTATAAAGGTAATGTCACAGCACAACGGGAATCTAACAGGTGAAGAGGTGAAAGTAATCCTCCTCCTACCACCACCACGCCAGCAAGGACAGGACGCTTTACAGACATGTTGTTGATGGAGGACATGCAGAGATTTTTAAGTCCTACGCATCGCCACAGCCCTTCAGGGTCCACCATCAGAGAACGACTCAACCGACAGGTAGCAGACTACCTCGCCTTAACTGCCGATTACGACACTCTGAGGAACGATGAACCCCTTGACTACTGGATGTGCAGGCTTGACCTGTGGCCTGATCTATCCCAATTTGCGATAGAACTTCTGGCCTGCCCCGCTTCAAATGTCTTGAAGAAAAGGACCTTCAGTGCAGCAGGAGGTATTGTCACTGAGAAGAGAAGTCGCCTAGGTCAAAAATTTTTAGATTACCTCACCTTTATTAAGATGAAAGAGGGATGGATCCCGAAGGGACTGACAGTGGGCAATACATTCAACTAAAAAAGGCCTGATGAGATGAGCTGCCTTGGGCTAAAAATGGTCCACACTCTGCTGTATTTTATCTCTGAATGACGGATGACTTGCGTGACTTATCCGCCAGCAACTAGGGTTCAAGCCGAAATGTTTTAGGGCACTTTCTGCCTGGAAAACATCAATTTTTCTGGCCGCTGCTGCAGCAATACCTAATTTTTCAGGCATGTGTACATGCCAAATTTTTCTGGCCTCTGGGGCTGCACTGTGGCTGCAAAAAACAATGTTGGCACACCCCAACAGGTCGCTTCATTGTGAACAGACCCGAAGTGATCGGCTGGATAATTTTGCATAGAAAAAGCATTCATTTTCTTTGTGATCATCTAAGGTGATCATTAAATCCTACAAGGCCAACAATGGGCTCACACTGCAGAATCATTGTTTTCTGGGTCACTTAACTGTCACTGAACTACCTCAGCATGACCATAGGCTTTGAAAAAACCCCATTGCCTGCAATCTCCCAAACGTGCGCACGAGCATAGTCATCACTACACCAAGATTGAAGCATAGAGGAATAAAATTAATGTCATGAGTGTGTCAACTATTGACAACTCTTTGTGGTTGTCTAAAATCTATTCCATACACGTCCCCTGATAGAGGACATAACAGGGATTAAACTGATAGGAATAGTACTACTTAAACACACCACTCATATCTGGTGGCGCAGTACATTGCAAGCCGTACGAGCAGTGCCCCAAATTGGAAGTAAGAGCACTGACCAAGCATCTTTTTCCATCTCCCGGTTCCTAAAATCTATTCCATACACAGGCCCCTGATAGGGGACAAAACAGAGATTAAACTGGTAAGAACAGATTTTTTTAATAAAAAAAAAAAAGAGGACAGCCTCTGCTGAGCTGGGTATTTTTTGGCCGCATTACTGAACGCTCATGCACAATGGCCGTAGGCTCATGCGTCCTTTTGCGGAAGTGACAAACCTGGTCAGTCATACCCAAGGCAACATCATCAACCTCATCCCATATACGTTTTTTCTGCAGCATGCCCTGCGAAGAGTGCTGGATCAGGCCGTAGATGAGCATGAAGAGGAAGAGTTGTGGTCACCATCACCACCAGAAGCAGCCTTGTCATTGTCGATTGCAGAACCTGCGGCAACGCAGAGAGAGGAGTCTGAAGAAGAGGAGTCAGAGGAGGAAGGTGGCTTTGAGGAGGTGGAAGACCAACCACAGCAGGCGTCCCAGGGGGCTTGTTGTCACCTTTCGGGGACCCTTGGTGTTGTACGTGGCTGGGTGGAGGAAGAGACCTTCAATGACGTCAGTGAGGACAAGGAACAGGACATGTCTAGCTTGGTACCAACCTTGTGCAAATGGGGAGTTTGCGGTTGTGCAAATGGACTGTTTGCGGTTGTTTGCGGTGCATTAAACGGGGAGTTTGGTCTGTCAGAGTTTGGTCTGTCACTGTGAAGCGGGCGTAACCCTTACACTACCTGATCGATGCAACATCATACCTGATGTTTTAAAGCACGTTATTCCAAACAATTTAGGAATGTTAGGTAATTTATGCCCTTTATGGATTAAAACCCGACTCTGCGTCAACTACCTAATTTTCCATGGGAGTTTTGCCATGGATCTCCCTCCGGCATGCCACAGTTAGTCCCCTTGAAACAACTTTTCCATCACTATTGTGGCCAGAAAGAGTCCCTGTGGGTTTTAAAATTTGCCGGCCTATTGAAGTCTATGGCTGTTCGCCCGGTTCGCCCGTTCGCAAACATTTGCGGAAATTCGTGTTCGCCGTTTGCAAACAGAAAATTTTATGTTTGCGACATCTCTATTAGCCAGTAGTACAAATTATTGGCGCTCACAAATAGAGAAACAATATAAAATATTGCAATTTGATACCTTTTAATGGCTAATTAAAATAAATTATTTTATAGGAAAAACTTTTAAGACTCTGAAGTCTCTGAAAAAGGGACCTCAGAGTCACGAAAGCTTACCCTATAACATAATGTATTTTAGTTAACCATTAAAAGTATTAAATTACAATATTTTATATTGTTTCTCTTTTTGAGAGCATCAAGACTTCTTAGTATCCAGCAGACACACACAGTGGACGTTTTGACAATGTTCATGGTGTTAAGTATTTTTGTGTCAATGATTTTTATCTAAATAAACCATTAAAAAGGCACACCTTAGGCTACTTTCACACTAGCGTTCGTCGGTCCGCTCGTGAGCTCCGTTTGAAGGGGCTCACGAGCGGACCCGAACGCAGCCGTCCAGCCCTGATGCAGTCTGAATGGAGCGGATCCGCTCAGACTGCATCAGTCTGGCGGCGTTCAGCCTCCGCTCCGCTCGCCTCCGCACGGACAGGCGGACAGCTGAACGCTGCTTGCAGCGTTCGGGTGTCCGCCTGGCCGTGCGGAGGCGTGCGGATCCGTCCAGACTTACAATGTAAGTCAATGGAGACGGATCCGTTTGAAGATGCCACAATTTGGCTCAATCTTCAGGCGGATCCGTCCCCCATTGACTTTACATTGAAAGTCTGGACGGATCCGTACGAGGCTATTTTCACACTTAGCTGTTATATGCCAAAATAATGCAGACGGATCCGTTCTGAACGGAGCCTCCGTCTGCATTATTATGATCGGATCCGTTCAGAACGGATCCAATCGAACGCTAGTGTGAAAGTAGCCTAATTTACGATATGCTGAGAAAAAGGAACGTATGCCACCACAATAAAAAAAAAAAGCTAAATATGTATTACACATAGAGAACAACATTGATTCAGATAACATGACTATATTTTCAGAAAGGTTTTTGGTTCTTTTATTATTACACTTCTAAAAAACATTATTGAAATTAACTGAAAAGTCAGAATACTAATGCACATTTCATTCTCCACTTCAGAAGATAACACAGAAAAAAATTTTTTTTTAACATGGTCCCTTATCAAACAAGAATATAAATATCAAACACATGGGAGATGCAGCACTTGTGCATCAATGTGGCCATTTCATGCAAATCACAAGTAAACATATTATTTCATGCATGATTATGCGGTATAGTCCTTTATGCCCCCTGGTGAAGTAAATAATGTCTATGCAGTTTACATTTCCTAACATGAAATTGTCACAAACACACTAGGCTCTTCATCTATCTGCAGTCTGCACAAATGTCTTGAAGAAATGACTTGTCAAGTGTATATGTCTATTATTTATAGCTGCATCTTCAATGGTATTTCAACTGCTGTGAAACAGCAGATATATTGGCTTCATTTATGTGTTTTAACTATAGACATTTTAGGGAAAATGTTGGCATATTCTACACCTTGCTCTGCTACATAAATTAAGTAAAGCTCTTTTTTTCTAGCTTATCTTTGAGGTGGGCTTACCATATTCTTTGCAGGGTCTAGAGTGACTTGACCTCGCCTTGTGTTTTATTGCACAGGTGCTACTGTATACTTCCAAGTTTTTACATAAGATTATATAGTGAGCCAATTAATATAATGTTTTCTATATATGATGTTATTTTTTAGTTCATAAACAATCTAAAGAAATTAATCAATGCCCTGCAAGGTAATTGTATGATCTTGATATAAACATTCATAGCAACCACCATTGTATAAACAATTACTGCTACTTTCAATTTCAAGAAAAGGCTATTAGACATTTTAACCTACACCCCAATCTACATTTTTTTTTTTTTTTAGCTTTCCTCCTTCCGAGTGTTGTTTCTCAGAAGACCTAAAATAATTCAGACAAAACAGTGAACAGTGATATTTTTGCCAATAGCAACCAATAACATTTCTTCCATTGTTCAATGTGCCTTGGGATGTACATTTAATATCCCTATGTATCAATTTAGTCAGTTTTATATTTTTATTTTTTGCAGCACTTCTTGGAGTGCAGTTTGAAACTAAGTTCTCTAATATCACATCACATTAGTTAAGTTTATTTTGATGATTTGCAGAAAATTTGCTTTAATTTTAAAGAGAGAAAGATCAGTGAAAGCTATATCTCAATTGTATGTGTTACTATTAGAGATGAGCAAATCAAAGCTGACGAAGTGGAATTCGATCCAAATTTCAGGAAAAATTGGATTTGCAACAAATGTGAATTTCCTCGCGCTTCGTGGCAGAGAATAACAATTTTCCTAAAATGGCATCTACACATGTGAGGACTGAGGACATGGGGCAAGGAACTCTGGGAAGGTGGGATCACCCAGATTGACATGCCTGCATGCAGCCAATCAGCAGCCAGCCTTGTGATGTCACAGCCCTATAAATACGGCGGCCATTTTGGATTCTGCCATTTTCCAGCATTTAGAGTGCAGGGACAGACGTGTGAAGGCGCTAGGGACAGCAAGTGGAAAAACAATTGTGGGAAAAAAAGCCAGAAAAAAATATTTATATGTGCAGGGAAAGGATAGGAATCATTTCATAGCATCTTAGTGCAGGGAGAGATGTCAGAAGGCTCTAGGGACATTGATAGGAAAGTGATTTACAAGTGCAGGGAATAATTTTTTGGGGATCCAAATAGTCATTGGACAGCTCTGTCATTCCAGCTTTTTGTTATTGGGCTGCAAGTGTTATGTTGAAAAGCCTTTAGTGGCTTATATCTTAGTATATTATTCAGTACAACAAGAAAAATATATACTCATTTCACTTCTACAGTTATTTCTGTTGAAAGCGTATAGGGGAGTATTTCAATACAACAAGAAAAATATATAAGCACTGCACTGTTGCAGTTATTTCTGGTGAAAGCGTATAGGGGTGTAGTTCAGTATAACAATAAAAATATATTCTCAGTTCACTTCTGCAGTTATTTCTGTTGAAAGTGTATAGGGGCGTATTTCAGTACAATAATAAAAATATATACACACTGCACTGTTGCAGTTATTTCTGGTGAAAGCGTATAGGGGCGTATTTCTGTGAAAAAAGAAAAATATTTACGCACTGCACTGTTGCAGTTATATCTGCTTAAAGCATATAGGGGCATATTACAGTAAAAAAATAAAAAATATATAACCCCTGCACTGTTGCAGTTGTTTCTGGTGAAAGCATATAGTGGCCGATTTCAGCCCAACAAGAAAAATATTATCTCAGTTCACTTCTGCAGTTTTTTTCTGTTGAAAGCATATAGGGGCGTATTTCGATAATAAAAAAAGAAATATATATATATACAGCATTTTTTGCTCTATAAGATGCACCTGCCCATAAGAAGCATCTAGGTTTTAGAGGAGGACAATAAGAAAAATATTTTTCATTAGACCTCAGATCAGACCCCCAATATTAATCAGACCTCATCTGACAGCCCCAATCAGATCCCAATGTTAATAAGACCTGAGATCAGAACCCAATATAAAGAACCCCCATGCCTCATATGAGCCCCCAGCCATTTATAAGAAGCCCCCAGCCAGGTATAATCATCCCCCAGCCAGGTATAATCATACCACAGCCATGTATAATCAGCCCCCACCCATTTATAATCAGCCCCCAGCCATGAATAATCAGCCCCCAGTCATTTATAAGCAGCCCCCAGTTGTATATCATCACCCAGCAGTGATATTTCAGCCCCCATAAGTCTCAGGTCACAAAATAAAAAACACTTACCTCTCCTGCTCCTGGAAGCCACAGCTCCTCACCCACAACGCGATCCTCTTCATCTTCCCGCCGGCTGTGCAGTGAAGATTGCACACAGAGTGAGATCACAGAGTGCACTCACACTGTCGCAGACTTCACAGCCAACAGCCGAGAACCAGGAAGCGGTGAGTAAAGAGCCTTCCCCGCTTCCTAATCCTTGGGTTCTAATGAACGCTTCTATAATATAAGTGGCTAATTAGTAATCCCGACTTTTGGGGGAAAAATGCGTCTTATGGAGCAAAAAATACTGTACGCACTGCACTGTTGCAGTTATTTCTGATAAAAGCGGATAGGGGTGTATTTAAGTACTATATACGCACTTAACGCTTTAAGTTTTTTTTTTTCTGGTCAAAGCGTATAGTGGCCTATTTCAGTCCAACAAGATAAATATATTCTCAGTTCACTTCTGCAGTTATTTCTGTTATAAGCGTATAGGGGCGTATTACAGTAAAAAAAGAAAAATATATACGCACTTCACTGGTGCAGTTATTTGTGGCAAAAGCGTTCAGTGGCCTATTTCAGTACAGAAAGAAAAATATATACGCACTTCACTCGTGCATTTATTTCTGCTGAAAATTTTTACTGGCCTATTTCAGTACAAAAAGAAAAATATATTCTCAGTTGAAGTCGGCGGTTATATGTGTTGAAAGTATTACTGGAAGTCAGCAGGGTGGCAGCAGAGGGAGGTCGGGAGCCAAACGTGCCTGGGGTAGAGCACCTGCTTTGCAGCAGCCTACCTACCCGGGAAGTAGTGGTGCATGGGTTCACGGAAGTAGCAACAGTAGCAGTCAGTCAGTGCGGCGGTTATATGTAGTAAAATCTTTTGTGACATATTTTGGTGGAAAAACAAACCATATTCAGCGTTCAGTGCTGTACTTATATGCGGGAAAATCTTTATTGATGTATTTTGGTGGAAAAACTAATCTTATTCAGCATTCAGCGCTGTAGTAATATGTGGTAAAATCTTTATTGACGTATTGCGGTTGAAAAACAAATTTTATTCAGCATTCAGATCTGTAGTTATATGCAGTAAAATCTCCATGATGTCTCCATGATTAATCTGCAGCATGGGAGCCCCATGTGGCTTCTACACACTTTTAGAATCATCCTTTAACGTAGCGAATAGATGCCGGATGACCAGGACGCGCCATGACTTTCTGAGTAGCTGCTGTCGGGAGCAGCAGTTCGTTTCTGAGATGTTCGTATAGTGCGTGGGAAATCCGAACACCCTCTCCATCTCCGTGCTCCGTTATATGCTTTAAAATCTTTTGTAACTTATTTCGGTGTAAAAGCAAATTTTATTCAGCGTTCAGCGCTGAAGTTCTATGCGGTAAAATCTTTAGTGACGTATTTCGGTGTAAAAGCAAATCTTATTTAGCGTTCAGCACTGCAGATATATGCAATAAAATCTTTTCTGACTTATTTCGGGGGAAAAAAAAATGTTATTTAGTGTTCAGAGCTGTAGAAATATGTGGTAAAATCTTTATTGAAGTATGTCGGTCGAAAAACGAAATTAATTCAGTGGTCAGCGCTGTGGTTATATGCGGTAAAATCTTTAGTGACATATCTTGATGAACTTCTCAACTCTTCTGGGCTCAAAGCTATCTTGACGCTTTGTCATGTCATTGTTGTAGGTACTAGAGGCCTGTTCATGCCTGGCAGGTTCCCCCAGAAGTATCTTAGTCGATTGACACTCTGTCATTGTGCTATTATTAGAAATGTCGCGAACATAAAATTTTCGAATTTTTGCAAATGTTCACGAACGGGTAAACCGCCATTGACTTCAA